>NW_015091042.1:4898468-4938117 GCF_001431845.1 Calidris pugnax
TGACACGGGGGGGTCCTCTTCTTTTCCTTCCCCCCCCTCCCCATGTTTATTTATATATTGTTTTTAAGGGTTTATGGAGAAATCCGTGCTGGCCCGCGCCAGCCCCTTCACCTGGCTTTGCCCGGGGAGGGGGGGGTCTTTGCTTCTCACCGACCCTCCCTCCCTCCTGGGTTTGTCACCCCTCACCTGGGGCGCAGGGGGTCCCCTCTGCCCCCGCCAGCCCCTAATTTGGGGGTTACAGCCCATCCTGAGGGCAGCGCCGCACCGGGGGGGGTGTGAGGGGGGGTGAGTGCGCCCCGGCTTTTGCTCGCCATGTATAGTTAAAAGAGAAGCCTTTGTTTACAGGAGCCATGTTAACCTGCCCTCAGTGT
The DNA here is from genome assembly GCF_001431845.1 of Calidris pugnax. NCBI lineage: Eukaryota > Metazoa > Chordata > Aves > Charadriiformes > Scolopacidae > Calidris > Calidris pugnax. The sequence goes on from NW_015091042.1 coordinate 4,898,840, forward strand.
TTGTCCCAAGCCGTTCTTACCCCCCACTTAATGAAAAAAATCAGTTAAAGTTTGGTGTCCCGGCAGTTTTAGTGGTGGAACTGGATTTGCCTTCCTCTGTTCCGGTGTTTTCCAGCAAAACGCCAGCTTTTGGTTCAGACTGCCTGGTTTTTCTGGCCGTGTACCCACTCACACCCCAGTGTCCCCACAGGCAGGTGCTGGCACCCACTGCCACCTCCCCACAGCTCCCCCGTGTCCCTGCTCCCTGCAGACCCATGGAGAGCAGGGACCTGCTGGGGGGACCATAAACCCCAGGCTCCCCGTCCCTTCCGTGGGGTGTGCTGCTCGGCATCGCGTCGGGGCCGGCTGCTGGGGCCTCCCCCTGCCCCAGAGGAGAAGGAATCGCCCCCATTTCCATCCCTTCCTCCAGCAACCAGAGGCGTCAGATCCCTGGGCTCTGGCCTCTGCCACCACCTTCCCCAGGTGAGGAGGAAGGGCCGATGGAAGTGGGACAGAGAAGAGCTGGAACTTCTGTGAACTGCCCTTAAAGAAGAGCAGGATGGTGAAAGTTGTGATGTTTTGGTTTTTTGGGTTTTTTTCCTAAATATCTCCTGCCCCGTGGTGTCCTGTCGCAGGGTCCCACTGCCTGGAGGACCCCGGGTGCCACCGGGGAGGCTGCTGGCTCGGGGACCAGCAGAGCTGGCGAGCGCTGTCAAACCCACAGAGGGGGGGAAAGTTATTAATTCTCTGTGTAATCTCTTCCAATTACAGTAATAATGCCTCATTCTTCCAGCACGTTTTTTTTTTGGACATGAAAGCAGCTTTAGCGTAAGGGAAGTGATATTTACTTCATTGTTATGGTAATTGTTGCCGTTTCCTTCCAGCGAAAGGCTTCTCAGGCAGAAGGATGTCTGAAGTCCTACCTCGCTGCTCTTTACCTCTTCTCCTTGGTCGCCTTTGTCAGCGCTTATGGGCACATACCAAGAGACATAGATCAGCAAAGCGGCAAAAATAACCACCTCATGAGAAATTGTGACCCTGGAGACTAAAATGTAATAAAATAGCCTCTCTGGTGGCGGTGACGTAAATGCTGACAATTGGCAGCTCTTATCATGGCTTTCTCTTGTGGCCCCTATGACTTTTTTAATTTCCCTTCCACGACTTCATGCCATTAATCTTTCCTGTGGTTCGTTCCTAAGGCTCCTGGGTTTGTCCCCTTGGCTCAGGAGCAAAACTCTCAGCAACTCCCCCCTTCACCATGTGTAAAAGATCTGGGCCGGTTTGGGCCCATTTCAAAGAGTCCGATCCTCCTTGTGTGATGACTTTATGGGGCTATAACTTCATTTTTCTTATTGCGTTTGGTACCTGTGCTCTGACCAGAGAGCTTTTTGGGCACGGAGCCCTCCTTCCCTCACAGGATGGGGTGTCAGTCAGCTCTGGCTGTAGGACTGGCATCTGCCAAGGGTTGTGAGGGCCTGGGAGCGCAGCACATGGGTGTCATGTCCTCTTCCATGTGGCCAGTGGAGCCTGGCTCTGCCTCATCCAGGGCTGCCCAGTCCACTGATGGGTCACCCTGATGCTCTGGGAGTCTGCTGGTGTGGTGGGATGCCAGGAGAGAGACGTCCATCCAGTCATGGCCCTGGACTATGTGTCTTACAGCTCTCTTTGAACCAAAGTGCCTAAATTCAGCCTGTGTTGCCTGCCAGGAGCTCAGATTTGGTTTCGGGCAGTGTTGTCCTCACAGTGAGCTCTTGAGTTGTCTTGGTATTTATGGCCCTTATCACTGTTGTAGCTTAGCTCCTTGCTAGTGGCTTTTGGCTTCTCAAGCTCCCTTCTGACGTAGGGAGGGTTTATTCCTTCCAACCTAGGCAATTCTATGATGCTAAGGATGAGCACTGGTTCTGCGAGCTTGGGGGCCAGCAGAGCAGCCTGGCAAGGAGCTTCTGGCTGGCAGCAGCTGCCTGGCACCAGTGGCCAGTTGTGCCTTAGGAGAGCAGCAGATGAAAGATGATGATGTTTCCACAGCTGTACTTGTCTGTTGTCCCTGCCCTGGCCCCACTTTGCACTTGAATTATGTGTTTAAAACTGCTTTGGGCTCAAATGCATCATGAGCATCTTCTTGTGCGAGCCCTTCGGGTTTCTTGGTTGTGTTGGACCAGTCTTGCCTGTGGTACATCTCCTGGCTCTTTTGGAAGGATGCTTCACAGATAGTTCTGGTTTGCATTTCTTTTCAGAACTATAGGGTTATGGTGGATGCTTCATTATAGTCTTTGCTCAGAAAAGAACTTGTGTTGCTCAGTGGGATGAAGCCTAGACCAAAGCCTTCCCAGGGTAGGAACCTGGTTCCTTTTTGCTCTTTGGAGGATACCATGCAGTGAGTCAATGGGGTAGAATTTAAGAAAAGCTCTATCTGAGCTGTGGATGGACATGCTGCAGGGTGATAGTGTCCGTAGAGCTGCCCTATGTAGGGGGTAGTTCCCAGTTAAATCCCAGTGAGACTGGTGGAGGAAGCAAACCGTGTGTTGCATGAGGAGAGGTTCTGATGAAGTGGAGCTGGCTGAAAAGCAGCCCAGTTAGTAGACCTCCATCCCTCTCCATCCCTCAGGTAACGTGAGCTGTTTCCTGCTTGGTTGCATTTGATTTTGATAAACACTGGGGATTTCTGTTTCCAGTTGAATAGATATGTGGAACTGTCCGATCAGCCTTGTTCTTGAGATTATTTTTGTGGTTTGTGGTATTGGTCCGTGGGTCTTGAATGTCTGATCCAAAATATGGGCAGGGGGGAGTTTTCCTCTATGTTTTGTCATGTCAAAATCCTCCCAGCCCCCTTAAGGAGGGGTGTCTGTCATCGCCTGCGAAAGTAGACATTTTGTTAAGAAACTGAGCATTTTCCCAATGAAAAATCTGTTTCAAGACAGCCCAGTCCTGTGAATATATTAAAAAGATGAAATCTCAACAATATGCTTGTTGCAGATTTCAACCAGAGTAACATGAATTCATTGCTGTTTAGTCTGATATTTTATCTATTCATGGTATTTTAAAAGCTCAGGGCTTGTAGCAAGTGCAGAATTGGAATGCAGAATTGGGTATTTCCTGGGTGTTTGTTGTGGGTTGTATCTCTGAAGCTCAGGCTTGTCCAAGCCCCAGCCATTTGATGATAAAACTGGGCTTCATGGTCTGAAATGAAACACGGGACTGAATCCCACGGTGTGAAAAGATGTTGGGTTTGACTTTGGTACTGGCCTGATGTCCTTACCCCTGATCTCAGCTGGTCACCCCATTAGGAAGTAGCTGAGTGAAGGTGTCCTGGAACCACCGGTGGGAGAAAGCCCTGGTGGTACGGGGACACCTTGCTAAAGGACATCTTTTGTGGGGGCAGAGGGGCTCAGCGGGATGAGGGTGATGATGGCTGCCTGAAGACCATCCTCCATCTGCTCCAGGGCTGCTCCACACGTATCTGCCTCAGGAATCAGGATACAGCATCTTCCCCAGCAGGAAAGAAGGAATAACCTGCAGCCATGCTCTGGGACAAAGAGAGAGCCAGGGCTGGACAGGGAGGCCTCTGCAGCTGGAGGGGAGATGGAATGCCTCCCTCTCTGCCAAAGAAAACATGGGGCGCGGTGGATGCGATAGGATTTAGGGTTGGGCTGGTTTTCCTCCTCGGCCCAGGGAGCCTGTCCCTGCTGTGCACACCTACGGCCACGGTTCCTCTGTCTCCCAGCCTGGGTTTCGTCCCCGTAACTGGAAATATGCTGGTGTTGGGCTTGGCTCTTGTCCCGGGGCTGAGGGAGGCAGCTGGGGTTTATAGGAAGGTGAACATCCTGTCTGGTCGGTCTGAGCATCTGGGGTGTGGACAGCAGAGGTTCACATCCCTAGTAACGACCCTATAGACTTCGACGGGATCGTGAACCCTGGTGGCTTCTCACTGGGGCTTGGACAAGCCTGTGCTTCAAAGGTACAAAGGACTTTGCTGATCTCCCTGGCTGGTGGGGTTTGGACGAGGAGAAATCACTCTTCGTTGTAGCAAGTGGAAAGCAGCAGAATTTTATCACAGTAAGGACAAGGCAGAGGACAGGCTTGATCTTTTCCAGCCCTGTTTCCTGAGTCTGGGGGGCAGTTTTATCTTTAGGAAAAAGATTTAAAAGAATTAGGGTAATAATGAAACACCTTCTGCCAGAGTTAGATCCGGGGCGGTACCCTCACCTCTCCTAGGAGCCAGAGTTGTACTTTCTGCAGTTCACCTTTTTAGACCAATTTGCCACGGTTTATGCAGCAGCTTGATGTCACCAAACTTTGGAGTAGCCGTTTCTCTGTCCCTCTTCTTTGAGTCCAGCGTCATTTTGTGGGCTACATCTGGCCCACCTTGGTCTTGATTAGCTCTCCAAAGAACCTAAAGAGAAGACTCAACCTCAGGAGGGAATGTACCAGCCCTAATCCTACGTGAGAGCTTTAAGCCTCAGAACTGAAGTTGACAAGGGTAAATGTTGTACTTCTTGTGAGAAAGAGAGTCCTTTTCATTTCCTGATGTTACCAGATGTGGACTTTTGCGTGGTTGCAAGCTTCCTGGTACTTTTCACCCTCAAAAATCACTTTGTCCATCAAGATGTGTATTTCATACAAACATTTCGTTTGTAAAATGCTTTGGGTTTGAAGGGTGCAACACCAAAATAACTGCAGCAAATGGATTATATTTTTTTTTCAGAACAAACAGGGAAGTTGCAGGAGGCCTTAACTGCACAAACAATTGGTGTTCTTCTGGACAGTGACACAGTATCTTAGATGGTTGCTGATTACTGGACATGTTGTTTTATTTAGAGGATGAAGTAAACTATCAGGAAAGGCTCAGCGGATGACCAACTTTCTTTATGTATTTGAGGTCTTGTAAGAAGTCTTTACATTTTTTATTATTTTTTTTTAATGTGGAGCATGTTGCAAAACAAGCTGGATGGGGGGGGGGCGGTAAGTGACTCCTAGACCATCGATTGTGCATCTGCATGAGCAGATCATCTTTCCTGTATCTTCCTGAGGTCAGCCCTCTTTGTGCTGTGGCTAATGCCTTCCCTTTTCTGTGTTAATAATCCTCGTCTGGCTGTCGGGAACAGGCAGGAACCGAAGGCAGGCAGGAGGGTGAGGACAAGCTGGGCTACCAGAGGGGCTTGTGCAGTGGGAGCCCCGACCCCACTGAGATGGGCTGATGCTCAGGGGTTTCCCCAACTGGAGACATGTCCCCCTTGCTCTCTCCTGGTGATGGAGTGGTCTGGGCCAGCACAGAGCAGCACCTTAACAGTGCAGAGGGAGGGAGCAGCTTGGGAGAAGAAACTCCCAGAGCTGGTGGTAAGGAACCAGCCTGTTGTTCCCCCTCCCCTGAAGACAAGGGGTGAGGAACGTGCTTGCCTGAATTTTCTCATAGCCTCTGATCTCTGCTGACCCAGCTGCGTGCTTTTGCTGGGAGAAACTGTGGCTGCTTAGCATAATACTCCTCCAGCGCTGAGGACATTACTCATGGTAAAACAGCAGCCTGTGTGGGTGGGGAGGATTAAGCTGAATGTCAGAGATGTCTCGTTGTCACTGGTGGCCTTAGAAGTATGTTGCTGCATGTCTGTCCTGTCCAGCAAAGGCGCAGCTGGGTTTTCCCTCTCAAGCTCGGATTGGTGCTGTTAATCCAGCTCATTTTCTCGGCTGATGTTAATTTTCTCTTTCCTTATCTCTTCATCACTCCTCGCGGTGTGTCGAGGTGTGGAGTGATGGCTGGTGCCCGAGGCTGTAGGGTCTGTGAGAAACTCTGAAGGGCTGATGGAGTCAGCAAGTGGTGTGCCTGAATTGATGTGGGGGGAAAGACTAGGAAGAACTGAATGAATTTTAGCCCCTCTTGATTCTTCATGGGGCTGCATTACACTGCTCTTCATGGAAATGCTTCCCACTGTTCCTCCCTCTCATTTGCTGGGGGCAGCAGCTTCCCTTAATAGACCCATTGCCCCCTCTCAGATCCTCACCTGCAGAAGGGAGGAAGGCACCATATATCCCATACATTGCAAAGCTTGTTGGGAGCATGTATGGAGGCAACATGATGTCCCCCAGCTCTGGGACAGACAGAAGTTTTTGTACAGACTGCCTGGGAGCTGGGTAAGCAGCCGGATGGGTCTCCTTCCCTCTGTGAAATCAAAGTGTTTTTCTTTTCTAGTGTAAACGCGCTTGCCCAAAGACTGGCTGAAGGCTTGGTACGTCCCGGCCAAGTCCTTTGTGTGCTGCCTGGCTGCTGCTGCCAGGGGACGGACAATAGCAGGCAAACCTCTTGGGAGATGGAAATCTGAACTTGGGAAAATCCCGGTGGCGCTGGCGAGGTGGAGCCCGAAACGAGGAGGGAGAGGAGGCAGATATTTTTTCTGCCCCTTTCATGATTGCAGAGCTTTATAGATGCATGTGCACGCACGTATATCCACAAAGCTTCACTTCATGATATATTAAAAAAAAAAAAAATGTAGGTTTTTCTTCTGTCCATACCAACCCTGAATCTGTGGGATCACTTTAAAAAGAGGAGTCCAAGCCTATAACTGGTCAAAACCATTATCTACTACATGAGCTTTGCACGAGTAAAGATTACACGGTCAAGACCACAGATTATGGGGATTATTTGTTTCTTCCATATGCTGGCGAATGGATCTGAGGTGATGCCAGGGACCTCAGTCGATGTGTCTCACTGTAAGCGTCTGGATCATTTCTGTAGTAGCCCAGATTTCTTACACAGAAATGCCAGCCAAAGAGAGCATCTCCGTAGGCACATTCTGATGAGCTCTGGGACCTATTTTTGGCCATGGTATGAAGGATGCTGCTCAGTCATCTCAGCATTGTCTGTTCTACAGAGAAATGACCTCATGCCAAAGTGTTAAGCAATTGCCTGGGAGCCATCACCACAAGGCAGGGCATGGCTCCTTTCAAAATGAAGCCCTTGGGCATGATGTTACAGGGTGTGCAGAGCTTTATTCACCCTGTGATAGTGACCCTGGAGCTGGGGGTCTCCTGGGGGCCTGTGGTGCTGCCTGTCACCCATCTGCCCAAGGCTGTGGGAAGCCCAAGCCAGCTGGAGGTCTCTTTTGAAGGAGGCAGGAGGCTATGCCTTGGCACAGGACATAACTTGTGCAAAGTTGTGTTTGGAGATTTGGTTCCTCGCAGTATTTTCCAGCCTTCCTCGCCCTCCCAGGCAGAGGTGCAGCTGTATCCCATCACTGTCAGGCCACCTACCCATGCAAAGTGGCTGCCAGCTACTGCCTGCTGTCCCCTCGATGTCTGGAGGTGCTCGGTCAAATGCTCCATGCTGGGTCAAAGGGGGAGGGAAAGGTGAGAGGCTGGTGCAAAGCTTTTAAGTGGTTTGAGAAGAGAGCAGGAGCAATGCAGTTTCAGACAGTTCAGTATTTACTGAATGCCTGTGAGCCCAAAAGCTTTTGTTCGTGGTTTTTTTGGAGTCCTTTTGGTTGGGTTGTGTAAGTTGGCTGGTATCTCTCAGTGCTCCGAGCGCCTCTGCCCCTGCTGCTCCCCACGGGCCAGGGAGGGATGTGACAAAAATAAAAGCAGGAAAAGGTCTTCCCAGTGGCAGCTCTCTGCTCCTCACTTAATAACAGCAACGGTTTTTGCTTTCCTGACTCAACCGGTAGGTGAGCAAATCTCTAAAAGCAGTGTTGACAGCACTGAGATAAGCCCAGACCTTACTGCGAGGGGGGGGAAGGGAACATTATTAGTAGCCATTAATCATCCTAAAAGGATGGGGGCTGGGTTCCCTGCGGTACCCTGCCCTTGTGCAGACATGTTTGCTGTGAGCAATCCTGGCAGGGAGTGCGAGCTGGATGTTGCAGGGGAGGGGTTGATGGATGGATGGCTGCGTTTCAGGGCAAGGTATTGCCAGAACTGAAGAAACTGGATTTTAAAACACGTTTCCTTTTGGCAAATTCGCTTATCCTTTTCATTACTGTGTATCCTCATGGCTTGTGGATGGCTGCATTTCAGGGCAAGGTATTGCCAGAACTGAAGAAACTGGATTTTAAAACACGTTTCCTTTTGGCAAATTCGCTTATCCTTTTCATTACTGTGTATCCTCATGGCTTCTCCTTCGGGGAGAGGTTTGTAGGGGACCTGAGTGGGTGTATCTGCCCTTGTGGCTCTTATCTGATGGAGAAGAGCACTCAGATTTCAAATTCCTCTGAAGTGGACACAGGAAGGGAGCGTGACACTGCAAGCATCGAGATGGTCCTGCGAATGCCACTCTCCTGTCCCAGTGGCTCTTGGGGTTTTTTCAGGAGGCTCCAGTATCTCAGCAGTACTGTCCCTGGCTGCTCCAGCTCAGCTGCTCCTTGTGGTACAGGGATCGTTTCTCGCAGCTGCCACATGTTGTGTAGATTATCAGTCTTTAAGTGCAAGCTGTACAGCCGAGTCTCCGGCAGCCTTCCAGCAGCGGTGTTAATCCACCGTTATTCTTGACCCCTTGGCAGTCTGGTCTGAGGGAAAATGAATCATGGTAATGGTGTGCTGAGCTCAGTGCTCCTCACGGGCCATGGGCAGGGACACCTCCCACCAGACCAGGTTGCTCCAAGTCCCATCCAGCCTGGTCTTGAACCCCTCCAGGGATGGGGCACCACAGCTTCTCTGGGCAACCTGTTCCAGTGTCTCACCACCCTCACAGGAAAGAAGTTCTTCCTGAGATCTGAAATCTCCCCTCTTTCAGTTTAAAACCATTCTCCCTCGTCCTATTGTTACACGTCCCTGATCAAGAGTCCCTCCCCATCTCTCCTGGAGCCCCTTTAGGGACTGGAAGGGGCTCTAAGGTCTCCCTGGAGCCTTCTCTTCTCCAGGCTGAACAACCCCAACTCTCTCAGCCTGTCCTCACAGCAGAGGTGCTCCAGCCCTCTGAGCATCTTTGTTGCCCTCCACTGGACCTGTTCCAAGTGGTCCATGTCCTTCCTCTCTTGGTTTGTAGTCTGCTTACAGCATTAAAGTGGTGAGCAGGCTGACAGGTATTATTCAGTTGACTCATCTGAAGGTCTTTGGGTTAATGTTGAGTACTTTGGCCAACCTGGACATCTGTAAGACACATCTTCCCTCTTCCCTCTTCCGTGAAATCCTGTCCTAGTAGAGGGGTTAAAAAAATCTTGTGATTATTTCCCTTCTGGTTATGAAAATGTCCACCAAAGCTATGAGGGGATGTGCTGAACAGCCTGGGTTTTGGCCCAGGGAGAGCAGTGATAGCAGCTGATGTGTGACACCTCAGGGAGGTGAACATTTCCTGCGGGGGAATGATTTGCCATCCAATCCCACATTAGGAGGATTCTCTAAATCTTGTGAACAGTGTTTATTTATGTCTGACAGCTCTGCTGTGTTTGCTCAGCTGCTTTCCAGCATGCTGAAACCTAGCATGAATGTGTAGAATGAATACCAGTTGCAACGGACTCATAAACGAGGTGTGTCCCAGCTGCAGGGCATGTTTTAATCTGTGCTCATGTTTGGGAGAAGTCCACCCTTCTCATTTCCTCTGCCTATTAAATAATTGATGAAAGCCCACAGTAATTGTTAGGCTCCTTCCACGAGGTCATTAAAACTGCACAAAAATCTTACGTAGCGTTTGCAAAGCCACAAGCAAACGTGACATTTTTCACCCTTCGCCCAGGCAATTGTTTTGGGCCCAAAGAGGTCTCTGTTATGAGGACACCTCATCAGCAGAAGTAGGGGAAAAATGAATGAGCTGTTGAGTTGACTAGCTTGAAAAAGCCAAGTCTTAGCTGGGACCATCTGTTTTTTTCCACAAAGGGGTGTCCTACTGGTAGTGTTGCTGCGTAATGTCTTCTGTCTGGGGTCTCATTGAGATTACCCCAAGCTCTTTGCCATCAGTCATTTCTCAGGCAGAGGACAACACATCTTCAGCAGTGCGGTGGTGTATCCGGGAAGCAAACCACCACGCGTGGAGAGGGAAGGAAGATGTGTATGGCAGGGTGTGGCAAGGTGGGCTGGGGATAATACTTCCACATTTTCAGGAAATATGGTCAAATTGTGATTTAAATATGAAGTTTCTGATGCCTTTCTCCCTGCCAGTCTGTTTGTTAGATCAAGCGCTGCTTTGGGATTGATCTTACTCAAGTCAGCGAGGGTCTGTTGCAACTGTTCCTGGGATAAACCAGATTAAAACTAAAGAAGCAGTCAAAAATCTTGAGCCCAAACCTTTCTTTCAGAAGGAAGCAAATGAGATAGTGATGCAGACAAAGTTGTCTGTGGTTGGCGTTGACTGTATTGCAATGACTTTGATACTCCTTTCTGTCATCTCTGTTTTTAGAGGCTTAGGCTTCCTCAGCACCTTCTGCTTTGGTGAGCACTTCTTTATCTGACAAAGGACATTTGCATTCCATGTGTTCTTGCTCTCTAGCATGAAGCCAATTGCCTTGAGTGAAAATACAATTTCTGCTCTTTACCTGTCATCTCCCCCAGGTTTTCTCTCTGTGGGTGCCAAAACAGAATTCTGCCCCTACTGTTAGTACCAAGAGTATCCAGGAGGCCCAGGTCCAGATAGTAAATTCTCAACAGAAGGCTTGCATCAGTTTTTACCTCCTTGCTTCCAGGTACCAGCAAAGGAAGTCCTGAGCGCTCCAACTGTTTTTCAAATGTTGCTCTGGAAAGCTGCTCCCTGGAAAGTCCATTTATTCTTTTTTGTTGTTGTCATTTTCTCATAGGTGACTCCAGGTAGCAAAGCTGCAATAGCCAACTTGTGTATAGGAGACCAGATCATAGCCATCGATGGGGTGAACACAGACAACATGACGCACCTTGAGGCGCAGAACAAAATCAAGGGGTGTGGAGATGAACTGACTCTGACGGTCAACAGGTACGTGGCTGAGCGAGACCAGGGATGGGGAGAGGGAGGGATGCGTGGTGGGCAGTAGCTGTGTTTTGGTTTGAGAGAAGACCTCTCTGCCTGGTTTATTTAATTTGACCTCTTGGTGCTTTGTCTGGCCAGACACTGGATAGCAAGAGAGATCCGCGTTTCAGCCTTTAATCCTAATGCTGCTTGCATTTGCTGCACTTTGACCCAATCAAAACAACTTTCCCAGTGAGAAATTGGCTGATAATTTGTGGCAGAGGCTGTCAGCCTGTTCTGTGCCTCCCGACAGCAAAAAATCAAAGTCAGGTCTCATGAAAACTTCACTCATAGCGGAGGAGGCATGACCAGAGATGACCTTTCTTCCCGTTGTGCTAATCCAGCAGTTAAAATATATGGTTGTGTGTTGTCCGGGCTACTAATTGCCTAGTTTTTGCCATACACAGAGTGAGAAAGGCTGTACATTTTGGAGCCTCCTGATCAAACAGCACTGACAGTGCAAACAGCAATGACCTGGGCTGCATCAAAGTGCCTGTTAGGCGTCACAGAATGGTATGGGGCTGGAAGGGACCTCTGGAGATCATGTAGTCCAACCCCCCGCCAAAGCAGGTTCACCCAGAGCAGGTTGGACAAGAACATATACAGGGGGTTTGGGAATATCTCCAGAGAAGGAGACTCCACACCCTCTCTGGGCAGCTTGTTCTAAGGCTCTGCCACCCTCACAGGAAAGAAGTTCCTCATGTTCAGACGGAATTTCCTGTGTTACAGCTTGTGCCTGTTACCCCTTTTACCAGGTACCACTGAGAAGAGCGTGGCCCCATCCTCCTGACACCCACCCTTTAGATATTGATCGGCATCGATGAGATCCACTCTCAGCCTTCTCTTGTCCAGGCTGAACAGCCTCAGATCCCTCAGCCTTTCCTCACCAGAGAGATGATCTGTTCCCTTGATCATCTTTGTAGGCCTTTGCTAGACCCTCTCCAGCAGTTCCCTGGCTTTCTTGAAACAGGGAGGCCGGAACTGGTCCCAGTGCTCCAGCTGGGGCCTCCCCAGGGCAGAGCAGAGGGCCAGGATGACCTCCCTGGACCTGCTGGCCACCCTCTTCCTGATGCCCCCCAGGATGCCATTGGCCTTCTTGGCCACAAGGGCACATCGTTGGCTCATGGGTGTCCTATTGTCCACCAGGACTCCCAGGTTCCTCTCTGCAGGGAAAAAAGCCCAGGCAAATAAATATTGTCCTTAGGGATGCACATTCTAAGGAGAAGGTTCTGGGATGATAGAAATTAGGAAACAGAAGCACTTTCTGTCCGCCCTCACGTCTGCAATGATTGTTTGCTCAGCTGCTTTCCAGCATGCTGAAACCTAGCATGAATGTGTAGAATGAATACCAGTTGCAACGGACTCATAAACGAGGTGTGTCCCAGCTGCAGGGCATGTTTTAATCTGTGCTCATGTTTGGGAGAAGTCCACCCTTCTCATTTCCTCTGCCTATTAAATAATTGATGAAAGCCCACAGTAATTGTTAGGCTCCTTCCACGAGGTCATTAAAACTGCACAAAAATCTTACGTAGCGTTTGCAAAGCCACAAGCAAACGTGACATTTTTCACCCTTCGCCCAGGCAATTGTTTTGGGCCCAAAGAGGTCTCTGTTATGAGGACACCTCATCAGCAGAAGTAGGGGAAAAATGAATGAGCTGTTGAGTTGACTAGCTTGAAAAAGCCAAGTCTTAGCTGGGACCATCTGTTTTTTTCCACAAAGGGGTGTCCTACTGGTAGTGTTGCTGCGTAATGTCTTCTGTCTGGGGTCTCATTGAGATTACCCCAAGCTCTTTGCCATCAGTCATTTCTCAAGCAGAGGACAACACATCTTCAGCAGTGTGGTGGTGTATCCGGGAAGCAAACCACCACGCGTGGAGAGGGAAGGAAGATGTGTATGGCAGGGTGTGGCAAGGTGGGCTGGGGATAATACTTCCACATTTTCAGGAAATATGGTCAAATTGTGATTTAAATATGAAGTTTCTGATGCCTTTCTCCCTGCCAGTCTGTTTGTTAGATCAAGCGCTGCTTTGGGATTGATCTTACTCAAGTCAGCGAGGGTCTGTTGCAACTGTTCCTGGGATAAACCAGATTAAAACTAAAGAAGCAGTCAAAAATCTTGAGCCCAAACCTTTCTTTCAGAAGGAAGCAAATGAGATAGTGATGCAGACAAAGGTGTCTGTGGTTGGCGTTGACTGTATTGCAATGACTCTGATACTCCTTTCTGTCACCTCTGTTTTTAGAGGCTCAGGCTTCCTCAACACCTTCTGCTTTGGTGAGCACTACTTTATCTGACAAAGGACATTTGCCTTCCATGTGTTCTTGCTCTCTACCATGAAGCCAATTGCCTTGAGTGAAAATACAATTTCTGCTCTTTACCTGTCGTCTCCCCCAAGTTTTCTCTCTGTGGGTGCCAAAACAGAATTCTGCCCCTACTGTTAGTACCAAGAGTATCCAGGAGGCCCAGGTCCAGATAGTAAATTCTCAACAGAAGGCTTGCATCAGTTTTTACCTCCTTGCTTCCAGGTACCAGCAAAGGAACAATTTCTGCTCTTTACCTGTCGTCTCCCCCAAGTTTTCTCTCTGTGGGTGCCAAAACAGAATTCTGCCCCTAATTTTAATACCAAGACTATCCAAGAGGCCCAGGTCCAGACAGTAAATTCTCAACAGAAAGCTTGCATCAATTTTCACCTCCTTGCTTCCAGGTACCAGCAAAGGAAGTCCTGAGCACTCCAACTGTTTTTCAAATGTTGCTCTGGAAAGCTGCTCCCTGGAAAGTCCATTTATTCTGTTTTGTTGTTGTCATTTTCTCATAGGTGACTCCAGGTAGCAAAGCTGCAATAGCCAACTTGTGTATAGGAGACCAGATCATAGCCATCGATGGGGTGAACACAGACAACATGACGCACCTTGAGGCGCAGAACAAAATCAAGGGGTGTGGAGATGAACTGACTCTGACGGTCAACAGGTACGTGGCTGAGCCAGACCGGGGATGGGGAGAGGGAGGGATGCGTGGTGGGCAGTAGCTGTGTTTTGGTTTGAGAGAAGACCTCTCTGCCTGGTTTATTTAATTTGACCTCTTGGTGCTTTGTCTGGCCAGACACTGGATAGCAAGAGAGATCCGCGTTTCAGCCTTTAATCCTAATGCTGCTTGCATTTGCTGCACTTTGACCCAATCAAAACAACTTTCCCAGTGAGAAATTGGCTGATAATTTGTGGCAGAGGCTGTCAGCCTGTTCTGTGCCTCCCGACAGCAAAAAATCAAAGTCAGGTCTCATGAAAACTTCACTCATAGCGGAGGAGGCATGACCAGAGATGACCTTTCTTCCCGTTGTGCTAATCCAGCAGTTAAAATATATGGTTGTGTGTTGTCCGGGCTACTAATTGCCTAGTTTTTGCCATACACAGAGTGAGAAAGGCTGTACATTTTGGAGCCTCCTGATCAAACAGCACTGACAGTGCAAACAGCAATGACCTGGGCTGCATCAAAGTGCCTGTTAGGCGTCACAGAATGGTATGGGGCTGGAAGGGACCTCTGGAGATCATGTAGTCCAACCCCCCGCCAAAGCAGGTCCACCCAGAGCAGGTTGAACATGAAAATATCCTGGTGGGTTTGGAATGTCTCCAGAAAAAGAGACTCCACCACCTCCCTGGGCAGCCTTTAAGAGAGACTGTATCAGTCTCTCATGAATCTCAGAAAAAAATAAAGGAAGGTGACAGTTCAGCCACAATCTCCGTCATCAGTGTAGAGCACGGGCTGGCTTCAGCCTTCCCACCATCTCGAATTGCAAAGCAGTGGACAGCTTCATTCCTATTTCCCCAGCTGTGCTTTGTTCTTGGGCCATCTTTGTACAGATGGTCTGCTTTCCATTGACTCATTGCTGCTTAAAAGTACTGGGGTGTATTTTTTGGGGGAGTCCTGGGGGTTTAGCTTTCCTCTTGGTTCAAATTGCAGCCATGGGTACCAGCGCTTCTTGAAGTCAGGTGGTTTCTAGTTGCTCTGGCATGAGGTTGTCCTGCAGCTTCTTTCCCCCAGAGCGACTGTACATCAGCTTCATGGTAGATGCAGGGGAAGTACTTTCAGGAGGAGTGCAAAAGCGTGCCTTAAATGACACAGTAGCTGGGTTGTTCAGGGCTTTTCTGTGATAAACAGAAGTCTTTTACTGGAGCTTGGATAATGCCAGGAGATCAGCAGGCATTTCCCAGTTCAGGAAGAAGCGATGGTTCTCGGCCAAAAAAAAGCCTGACAATTCATTGAGGGAATTCACAGAGGGAGGAAGGGAGCACAGTGCAGGCAGTGTGAAGGGGTGGTGAGCATTGGAGCAGCATGTTAGCCCCAGAGTTTCTCATACTGGCCTCTAACTTGGCAGCCTGTAATCTTCCCGCAAATGGGAGTGCTCTTTTTCCTCTCCGAAATAGCCGTCTGCTCCAGTTAGCAAACCAGTGCCATGTGCTTCTGGCTGGGAGGGAGGCAAGGGCTCTCAGCCTGTGGGCAAGCTCACTCTTACAGATCATTGAGTCTGTAAAATGTGTTTGCTAATGTTAATTACAAAGTCGTTAACTTTATAGCTTTTTCATGCATGTTTCCTCGGCCTTGGGTGTAGAAGCTGCCCAGGGAGAGATTTCTAGCTGTGTAAGGCCATGCAGGGACTTGGAGTTAGCACAACCCAACTCTTTTTCAAGACCCTCTTTCAAAAAGGTAGCAAGAATATGTCTCAGATGCTTTTGCTACCACACTGATTGATGAGTTCTGCTGACAAAATGGCCAAGAGTGTCAAGACTGCAAGTGAAAAGCAGTGATCTAACTACTTCTCCACCTCAGGGTTTGATATTACTACCAGTCGCTCTATGTAAAATCCATTTTAGATGATTCTAGGGGACTTTAAGTCTTTGGTCCCCCTTCTGTGGGGGTAAAGTTCTGCTTGGGGAAGAATTGCTTACTTGTTTGGAGATTTAATAGCTGCTAGAGATGTGTTTGTATCAGGCAATACAATACCGCAGAGCACTTTCTCAGAGGAGAAAGCTCTCTCTTAATGCCAAAAGACAGTCATGTGCATCGTGTGGTCTTTCCTGGTTGTACTCTGAGAATATTTTATCCCTAGTGCCCAGATGTCTCCTTCTGCGCCCCCGTTAATTGTGTTGTCCCAAACGTAGCTAGACTCAGTGATCAGAAATGCAACGTGGTCTTTGTTGCTGAGGCTGAAGCCCTTCTTTACTTTGCAGTCTAAGGCCAAGACCTTAAAATGATAGATCTTGAGAAGGAGGCCTTGAGGGGTGACAGATGTTTTGTATGGGTTGGAGGCCATGCTTCATCTTCCTGTTCCAATTTGGGTAGACAAAGTGAGTGAGGAAGGCGGCAGATTATGGGTCAGTGGTCAGTACTCCTCCATGAAGAAGGGAAGAGCATTGCTATGGAGGTGGAGAGGGTGGAAGGCATTTGGGAAAACTGAGTGCCACCTGGCCAAATGGCATGGCTTGGGCTTCCTTGGTGGGCCAAACTCTGTCAGTAAGGCTTGACCTTATAGTCAGTCAGTCAGGAAGGCTGAGGATACAATTGGGTCAGAGCTGGAAGATTTTCATTTGTTGAAGTTGTTCCATAAGTAGTTGGCTGAGTATAAAAGGGAAGGTCATTTGCATTTCAACACCACCAACTTTGGGGTCTGGTCTCCATGCTCTGCAGTTACAGCTTGTTAGCTGAATCTGTTGTACAAAGTAGCCATGGTGCCAAGGACCAGTGGTCTGACAGGGCAGCAGCTCCGTGGGCTGGAGCATCACATACAACCAATGCCCAGGATGTGCCAGGCTTTCTGGAGTGAGAAGGCTTCTAGTCCTTCTTTTCTGCTCACCGTCACAGAGATGTCTTGTGAAAGCATAAATCCTTAGTGATCTTTAATATTTAATGAATTTTAAATGATTATTCATTTAAATGATTTTGTGTGCAAAATGCTCTCAGACCTGCATTCGGGTTGGCAGCAGGGTCATGCCAGGAGGAATTTTAGATATGGGTCTAGGCTCACATGAGGTGTTCCACCAGTGGATCAACAGTGCTGACAATGGGGACTTCATTAGTGACTGTGCTGTGAATCATAGAATTGCCTAGGTTGGAAGGGACCTTTCAGATCATCTAGTCCAACCATCAACCTAACACTGACAAAAACCGTCACTAATCCATATCTCTAAGTGCTATGTCTACCCATCTTTTAAATGCCGCCAGGGATTCGAGAGGAGATTGGGTGGATTCATGGAAGACAAATCTATGAAGGATATTACATGCTGTAGGGGTATTTCTGCTGCAGAAAACCCTTAAGCTGCAAGTAGCTGGAGGATGGGAGAGTATTTTAGGGAAGTATTGCACCGTGCTTCTCTTTGTGCTCTTCTGTGGACCAAAACAAACTTTTAATGTGTGGATGTTCTGCATCTATGCAACCCTCTTCTCTTTTAATGGTCGTAGAGCGGTTAAAATGTCTTCATGTTTGTCTGTACTAATGATTATTTAAGAGAAGTGTAAATGTAGTGAACTGAAAGGACTCGAGCACTTCTGGTAAAGGAAATGCTGTTTGTGCTGTATACTTGATTGTGAGTATCAAGAGCATTCCGATGTTTCCTGTTTCGGTATTTTCCTTAACGATGGTAATGGTCCAAAAATATTTCAGATCAGATTGTAGGCAGGAAATTTAGTCTAACACATGCCACCATTAAAAATGCATCAAATTGCTGGCTAAAAGAAAACGTGCCTGCTCTGCTTTTTCACCCAAAGGTGCAAATCTGTTAGTTTCCTAGGATTTAAAACCCAGCCACAAATTGCTTTCTCTGAATACGCTTTTCAAAGCGGCACTGCCAGGTGCTTTGCTGTTTGATGTGTGAACAGAGTTGGAAAGGTCTGTTTTCTGCCTCAAAAGTGGGTGTTCAACAATGTTGGAATTCCTGCTGAACTTTAGTGTGTGTTGCAGCTCCCCGCTCTTTTCAGAGCCTGTGTTTGTTCGTTCATTTTGTTTTTTGTTTCAGGCTAGAAAGTGCTTTTTGAAATGTAATTCCCAAGAAACCAAAGAAAAGTTTCCACTATTGTCTTCAGCGGTGTAAAATCATGCTCAGCACCACGGTTGTGTGTGATACGGGCAGAAAGTCTGACCTACAGCAGATAAGGTGCTTTGGTCAACTCAAAACCATCTGGTTGCTAAAATGAGAAATTTCACAGGCAGAGCTTTGAGTCTCTCCCATTCGTAGGAAGAAGGAGGTTTTGGATCTTGAGTCTTTGAGAAGAGTTGCTGCTCTGTTTTTGGTTCCCCCCAATTTTTTTCTCATTTATTTTTTCTATTAGGGTGTGTATGTCATTGCACTAACATTTTAGGGTCAAGCAAAACCTCTGTCTGGGCTGCCCCTCTTCCAGGCACACCTCCAATTTTCCTTTAACAGGGGTAAGCAGCAAGATGTGTCCAACAGACTGGAGAAAGCTATCAGCTTCCTCTGGAAACTCAGTGTATTTTGGGAGCGATGCTTGCTCTGATAAAAAGCACTTGAAGAAGGGAAGACTCAGGAGGAAGAAATTCTCCTACCCCAAAATTCACCTGGTAGCCAGAAGATCTGGGTGTCACGGATGTCTGGGGTGATGCTCACGATGAATATGACACACAGCTCTGTGGAGCAGATGTACAAAAGCAGACAAATGTTCATGGCAGCACAGGTGAAAACTTATTTCTCACATAAATGGCTCTCTGCCTGGGGGTTTAGTCGCCCAATGGGTGGTGGAACGGTGCTTGCAGGCAGCCCTGAGCGTGGCAAAGGTAAAGTGTGTATTTATATGGGTTTTTTCAACAAAAGAGAAGTGTTCCTGCAGTGAGTCTGCCCTTCCCTCTATGGCTGGAGGCAGCTTAGGGGTGGTAATAAGAGAAGAATATTTGTGAAAAGGGATTGCGAACATGTCATCTCTTGTTCTGCTGCTACTGTCCTTTTCTTCAGATTTCAAGCTGCTTTTCTGCAGCTGTGCTGCCAGCGTGTAGTGTATTAATGCATCTTTTTTTGTTTGCAAAACAGCCTGCTACTTTGCTAAAAGTGATGCCAGGGAATGAAGCCGTGTCTTTGAAAAGTGCTAGGATCAGGGAAGTCACATCTGCTACCAGCGTGTGTTAAATGCATTATCAGAAAGGATCACGTGTAGATGCTTATGAAGAGAGAGAGAAGTGTGTGTGTGATGTCGTCTGCATTTTATTTGGTAGCTTTTTGCTTGCTCTTGCTTGCTCCATGTGTTCCCCAGTCTCATCTGTGGGGGGACTAGTTCCACAAAGCCACAATAGGCTCGGATTTTTGTTCTAGGAAGCCGGTGGAATCTGTTGACTCATTTAGGTTTGCTTTTTGCTTCCCTGCCAAGAAGAGTTTTCCAGCTCTGTCATCTTACTAATAATTCTTTTGGCCCTGGGAAAAGCCCGATGCTCTGCCTGCATCTATATAAGGCCATGCAGATTGCCTGCACCTCCATGGCTGGTGTGGTGCTCCCAGCCCTCCTGCCTGCGTGCCGGCGGCTTTTACTAGTGATTGGCACCTTCAAAGTCATTTTTGGCAAGTCAAGCTTGGCATTTGTTGTGTTTTTACAGCCTCTTTGGCTGGGCAGAAGTAGTTAATTCTGCAGCTGGCTGGTGGTGAGGCTGAGTGGTTGGGTTTTATCCTTCGTAACTCTGTAATGGAACCTCTTGTGATAAACTTCTGTTGCTGCTTCTGTGTAGCTGGGTTTGCCCTTTTTTGTTTTTAGTGGTTGTGGGAAGAGACACCTGAAATTCAAGGAGCAGAGGGCCATGCGTGAAGAAATGGATTTGAGGGCTCTTGTCCCTAGGAAGTTGTGGCCAGCATTGCTGTTTGAGTTGGCAGTAGCCCGAGTACGGTTTTGCTTGCCAAAGTGGGTATGTCCATTAATGGCTGGTTGCGAAAAGTGACTGCTCGTGTTTAAATCCCAGGGCTGGGTACTTTGCAGCTGTGGTAGCTAAAAGGCTGATTAAAAGGTACCTTCCTGGTAGCCTGAGAGCCCTCGTAGTTAGTTTCTAAGCATTATTAAAATGCCTGTCTAAAACTCTGGGGAGGGTTGAAAGAGGAATTCTTTCGGTTTTTCCTCATTTTCAGCTAGCAAACTTGGTGTTGCGCAAGGAACTTTTCAATCTTTATGAGTTTATTTGCTACTTTGCTATCTCATGTCCGTCCCAGAGTCTGAAATGGGAATGTGAACGTGCCTTTCTTCTTTATGGAGCTTACTCACACAGTTCCTGGCACACAGAATCAGACCCTCATTTTCCAGCTCTGAATTTTCCCTTGAAGCTATGGCCCAGCTCTGCACGCAAAGCATTGATAGCAAAATCTAGGCTCTTGTAATGTTTATATTACACCATGTTCAAGCCAAGCTTCTTGAAAAATGTTGTATTTCGTAAATACCTCTCCAGATTCCTGCCTTGACTTGCATGCAGTTTCCTTCCTCCCCTTCCTACCAGTTCCTCCCCATCCAAACCAGCATCAGAGAAACTTCTTTCTGATCTTGGGTCTTGGTTTCTGCCTGGATGAAACAGCAAATGCACAGCTCATTCCCTGGCCCCCTCTTGGTTGTTCTCTCTCCTGTAGTAAAGAAACAGCGTGGAAATATAAACTGCAAACATGACAAAGTTTGTATATCCATGTGTCTGCAATTAATTTGCTTGGCACTTGATCCCAGGCTTGTTTGAGTGTCATGGCTTTGCCTTCTCTTTCTGCACTGTTTGAGTGTTGTGCTCTTCTGGAGTCTCATTTGAAAGAATATGCATTCGAAACAATATTATAAAAGAAATATTCGTCAGATTAAGCAGGAGTCTGAGATCCTATGGGGATGCCAGAGCCTGCTGGCTTTCACCAAGGGCATGGCAGGATTCCCCAGCAGGCTGTTGGACATCCAGCTCCTCCACCAGTCACCCAAGTTGGGAAAAAGTTCTCCATAAAGCCACTACAGACCTACCCTCAGCAGCCTGCTGTGAACTGAAGGAACCATTGTCAAGGCTGGGTTTGAGCTGTCTACTCTGACACCTCTTCCTTGCTCCATGTAAATATGTTTTCATATCTTATCTATAAGATACAAACACGATGAGTCTAACCAATCCACCCTCCTGTCTGTGCCTTGTGTCCACACTTCCCAGCTTTTTAGAAAAGAGGTCCTTGGCTGGAAGTGGGACACATAAAGTGGACTTTTAGGTGCTATGTTTCTGGCTCCTGCCACACTTCAGGAAAACTGCAGGTGTTGATGCCAGGAATAGAGCCAGGAAACCCTTGCTGAGATCTGGGACCATCGCAGTCCCACCAAAGACCCACAGATGGTGGGTTCTACAGGTGGTGTGGTGGGACGAGGCATGTTCCTTGAAAGCCCTGCTAGGCAAAGCCAGGGGGACAGCAAAGCTGTATCCTCTGTGGCTTTGCTGGGGCCATAAATGGGCTGTTGAGAGTGGCTGAGGGGTTCTGCTGCAGCTGTTGTGAAGACAAAGGGAAGCTTTATCCTGTCATCCATAGAGGGACAACCGTGCGGGCTATTTAACCTTTCTCTTTGCATAACTTTTAAACTGGATTGAAAGTAAAGCCTGGAGTGACCTTGCTGCTTCCATTTATATCCAGTGACAGATCAGAATGGCAGCGGGCTGGGAAACAAACTTGTGCTTTTTGCTTTGCTAATAAATAAGGGAGAAAAATCTGGTCCAAAAAAACCCCATTGGCTGCAGTGGTTGGCCATAGCTGCTTCCCCTACGCTGGAGATCAAGGTGCTCTGTCACCTCAAATGCATGAGGGGTAGTGGGACAAAAGCAAGTGCCTGGGGTCCTGGGAGGAGGTTTCCATTCCGTATTCATATATTGGCCTGCTCTAAGCTTAAGTTTTCAGTCCAAATAAGGCCTTTTGATGCTTCTGAAATGTGGTAATATTAAACTGCGGCAAAAGAAAATGCCACCTCAAGAGTACTTAGGTCACTGCTAGTGAGAGCTGGCGTGGGGATGCCAAGTGTTTAATGCTCTCCGAGCTGCTCTTTCATCTCCAGCCAATGTCCACCTGCTCACAGCCCGCCTGGCAGGGTGTTTGGATTCCACATATTCTGCTGCATCCCCAGTTTTTCCAGAGGAGCTGAAACTTGGTCGCACGTGATCTCCAAACACTTGGAAGGAATGAAGCTTTGCATTGCTCCCCTCCGCAGACAGAGTCTTCAAGTGCAAAATACAGCCCTCCTAGAGATGGCTGTGACTTTGTCAGGATTGATAGCCGTAATCTGGGTAAAATTGCTGGTTCCTCAGGCACCTTGAAGCACAGGTTGCCAGAAGTGAGGAGGGAACAGTAGTGTTAAACTCACCTGTGGTATGTTGTGCATCCAGTGATGGCAGCTGTTGAGACAAGATAATGATCAGATTGGCACAGATTTGATCCCGTGTGGCTGTTACATTCGTATTTGTTAGTCTGTGTGTGCCCCAGCTCGCCAGATGCCAGGATTTGGGTGAGTGTAGGTTGTGGGGTGTCAGCACCGTGGCTGAGCCCGCAGGGTGTAACAGCCTGGAGTCAAAGGTTTACTGTACCTGAGTGCTTGTGGAGAATCACACCTGGTGTGACCTGTATCTTTGTACTTTCCTACGAAAGGAGGTGCAGCACAGCAGACCTCATTCAGGTTTCTTCCGTGTAAAGTTCAGAGTGCAATAGATGCAATAGCAGGTCAATAAAATTTCTCCTCTTCCCTGAGGGAGAATGCTGCCTGCCATCTCCTCCCACTGAGTTACCCTCTGGATAGAAGTCTTAAAATACTATTTATGCAGCAAATGTCTGGGATATATATATATGCATCACAGTTAAGTCTGGGCTGCTTAAAAAATGTTGTGACATTGGAGAGCTTTTAGAGGAATGGTGTAGACCAGATTGAATTTATCGTGGGTAGCTCTACACCCTCTTTCTCCATCCTTGTCATTTTTATAAGCTTTTTTTGTTTTAAAGTTTCTTTCCAGTTATCCAGTTAATTCTCAGCGGAAACACTCCTGTTTTGCTAACTAAGTGCTTAAATTGTAGCTGGCCCTGGACCCACAAATATCTGGGAAGTACATCTATATGCAGTTGCAGATTCTACAAAGGGCTCCTGTCAAAACAGGACATGGTTTTCAAAACTCATCCTGAGAGTTTATCAACCATCTGGTTGCTGCATTATGCAATGCTTAGCATTGACCAACAGTTTTCATTCAGCAGTACTGCAGCCACTCGTTCCCTACTAGGAAAAACTTTGTGAAAAGTGGCATCATTTAGTCCATCTGAGATGCTAACTACTCTCTGTACTTCTGAGAAATGTAGGTAGTGTGTTTCCCACAAAGTATTTCAAGCAAGGCTAAGCACTCTGCTACTTCTTCACCACTTGTTTGCCTGTTGTTCTTTGGGACACAGCAAAACTCCAGAATGACAGTGGTAAAAGCCATTGGTTTCGGTCACAGATCTTGACTTGTGTTTCAGGCTGTTGTCAGTAATTGGGTCAGACCACAGACCAGCAAAGATAATGCAGACTTTCTCTTGGACACGTTATGTCATCTCAGTTCTTAGTCTCATTGCAGACTTGGACCCATTTTTTTCATAATTCTTAAAAGCCTCTGTTTGTTCAGCATGGATACCACTGTGTAAATAAGAAGGGAGTTCTGGATACCCAAAACAAAAAATATTTCTAGCTTATCCAAGGCAGCACAAATTCAAGAACAAAATGTTCTCTGTATCATGAATGCAGACAAGAATTGTTCCTCTTCCTGGCTACCCATAAAAGCTGAAACACGCAGTAATCTGAATTGTCCCATTTAATTTAAGGATTTGCATCTAAGGGGTATCTCCAGCTTCTGCTGCTTGGGTGACCCCCAACTCGTGGAGTTCCAAAGGATAAGCCAGGACAGTCACTGCTGAGATCCTATCTCTCTC
Source organism: Calidris pugnax (assembly GCF_001431845.1). Lineage (NCBI taxonomy): Eukaryota > Metazoa > Chordata > Aves > Charadriiformes > Scolopacidae > Calidris > Calidris pugnax. The sequence goes on from NW_015091042.1 coordinate 4,922,622, forward strand.
CGAGGACCTCGTACAACATAATTAAGTCATCCAAGTTACATGCCTAAAATGAGACTGTCTAGATTCCTCCTGATGTGCATTGTACATACAGAAGTGTTTCCAGCTGGTGAACTTCAAGTCTTTTAATAACAGTGATGATGCTCAGTGACGAAAGTAGATTAACTATTAAAAAAAAAATTATATCTGTGTGTTGCAGAACAGAGACAAAAGTCTGGTCACCACTTGTAAATGAGGAGGGAAAGACGCATCCGTACAAGATGAATCTGGCCTCTCAGCCGCAGGTGAGTAGTTATCTGCATGCTCTTCTTCCTGCCTACTCCTGTCCGACTTTGGAGCAGTTTCTGGCCCAATCCTCCAAGGAGCTGAGCGTGTGTCACTCCGTTGGTGGCACTGGGGACAGCGCGTGCCCCATACCTCCTAGAAATCACGCAGTCCTCGGAATCCTTGAGAGACAGACTCCCTCCCTCGTGGTCGGAAGGCCAAGGAGAGCTGGTCGGATGCCTTGCCAAGGGTAAGCTGCTTTGATCTGAGGTGTTGTCTCCTGCCATCTGCATGCTCGCACCTACCAAAGGGCACAGAAGGCACTATAGAGGTGTGGCTTAATAGATCATTGCTAGCCTTGTTAAGCCTTTTGATTTTCATGGGTAAGAGGGGAGGAAAATGATTCATTCTTAGTATTTTCCGTTGGGGCTCTTCTTGGTCTGTTTTTTCCTCTTACTAGCTGTGAAGAAAGTGGAAGAGAAGTGCACCAGCCTTTTATATTTTAATCTGTGGGGCAGATCTTATAGCCTCTGTCTAAGAGGTTGGTTTTGTGACCTTTTGGTAGCTTCGCTTCACTGGTCTGCTGCCTCTGTCAAGTAAAGGTAGTAATAAGTGACCTATACCTGAGCTAGGTTTAGGGGATTGTCCTGCACAAATCTACAATAACTGCACTAAAATCAGTGGCATTTCTCCAGGTTTTCACCAGGGCAGTGGCATGGATTCTGGCCCCAGCACACAACCCGTGCGAGCCTTTCTAGCAAAATAAGCAGAGATAAAACCAGTTTGACTCTGCAATTAATTAAGTGCTAATGCGTCTGTTTGGGTTGGAAAGGACCCGAACCTAAAGTAGCACATGTGCAGCAACACCCTGGCCAGACCTTGGCCTGGGATCTGTCCGTGTTCCCTCTCACGCCAGGCTGCTGTGTGTTGCTTGGCTCCAGAGCGTGGTGCGGCATTCTCCAGGTATTTCGTAACTCAGCCAAGGCACAGCCTGGGACCCAGGCATTTGGACTCGGGTTGGGATTAGGCCATGGCATGACACCTCCCTGGGACACTGTTGAGCTGAGATCTAATCTGTCTTCTGCCTTCTAAGCTCTGGAGATGTTCTGCTGCAAACCTTGAGACTTGGGGCTATCCCTCGCCAAAGGAGGGGGAACAGAGTCTGCACTGATGCTTTGCTGCAAGAGGGGCTATTAACTTGACCACTGCTGGTCAAGTACTAAACATAGTCTGTTTTAATTAACTGATGCCACCTCTGACTTAAACTCCTTTGCTATGGCAGTTTTAACCCTAATCAATGGCTGTTCTTTAGTCAGCTGCCCTTCAGGTGGAGTGTTTGTATGTGAGTCTGGCCCCTGGACTGGTTCAGGGAGCCTCCTGCAACTCTGTAAGAAACACGAGTGAGAGGGACTAACCTTAATTCTAGTCTTGGACTTACAAGTCATGCCCTGCTTTCTAAAATCCCAGTAAAGGACATCATGAAGGTCAGACAGTGGAGGATTCAGCAATAATCCTGGCAATGGAGCACATCATCCTCCTAAACCATAGCCTTAGTCCTAATCCTTGTTCTAGCTCTGGCCATCATGTAGCTATCCCGATCCTGCCAGTTCCTATGCGTGGCACAACTGAATTTGTTGATACCAACCTGTAACTGACTTTTGCAGGAGAATTTGGTGAGAAACTGGCTGCAGAGAGGTTCCTTTTACAAACTTATGTCTGAGCAGTGACCCATGTCCTAATCTTGCGCTAGGAACCAACTGTTGCCTGAAAACTAGGCTTTTACCCCTTTGTGATGGCTGATACTGAAGAGTTTTATTTCCTGGTGTAGAAGGATCATTCAGGCTCTCAGAGAAGTCTTGCCTTTCTTCTTCCCTAAAAATGAAGCCAATTAAGTCATTTGCAGGTGCCTGTGTGAGTGGGGCTTGTTGCTGTTCAGAGGACAGGGCTTTCCTTTAAAGGGCTTTGCCTGCCATGTACTCAAACAGAGGAATTCAGCAGTGTGAGGGAAGATGTATCATATCTCCAAACCACAAACTCCCATTTACTCTTCCTGCTTAACAGTCCCTGAACATCCCAGTCCGCTGTGCCAAAGAAAAGTGTCATGAACACCATCAAGTTTTAAGGTTTGGTTTTCTTTTTGTTGGTGGGTTGGTTTTTTTTTTTTTTTTGTATGTTTGTTTGTGGAAGCGCACACCCGTTTCCTTTTTCAGTAGCTGACTGCAGCAAGTAAGGTTTGTGGTGAGGTCTGTCTGCTTGGAGCATGAAGTCAGCAGAGCCTGCTGGCTCCTGCCACAGCCATGGCAAGCCATCAGCCCAGTCACTCTGGGACCGTGTCTCTGCAGCGTCACCAGAGCTTTCAGGCAGCAGAAGATGCTGTGTGTATATATCCCAGCATGGCAAAGGGCTATGAATTTCACCACAAAGATGCTGATCTCATTTTTATAACGGGGTTGGTGGAAGTTGTGAGTAGAGCCCAGTCTTCGAAGGCAGCCCTGTCTGAGCTGTTCAGGTTTTTTTTAACTCGCTCGCCAGTGAAAACAATGTATTTGCTTTCCTTGGCACCAGTCTCGTGCAGAACACTTATTAATTCACTTACCAAAGAAAACAGGACATAACTCAGTCCAAGTGGTTCATTTAAGCCCTGATCCAGGGTTCCTCTGAAGATGTTTCTTGCTGGTTTTGCACAGAGCCCTTTGAATGCAGAAATATAATCATACATGTGAATAGACTTGTTTCAGGTTAAAAAAAAAATTAGGCTTAAAAACTTTTGCTGTAGAAATTGGACTGCAATTATTCTAATAAGTTTCCACCTTTCTTAAAACTAGGTAGTTTGATGTTGCCTCTCCTACCTTCAGTATCTTAACTGGAAGTTCTCACAGCACTTGTCCACCTTCTTTTCCTCTTCCCGTTTTATCGGTGCAGTTAAATAACTAGATCTTTGCGAAAGATCTTGTGAAAGAAATTAATGTTCAGTTTGTCTCAAGAACTGCATGACTAGCTACTTATTTTAAGATCACTGCGTACACATTCTTTAACCCATTTGAAATAGACTATTTGTTTACTTCTGTAATCCTTTTGGAGGCTGATACTTGGTGAAATGCTGCGTCCTCCTGCTGAAGTATTTTCCCTTACTTGGAATGCAAGTTCAAGATACTTTTATGTGCCTTTGGAAAATAAAAAGGCATTCCACAACCTCCCATGCATTCCCCGAAGTCCTGAATCCCAAGACTGACTTCACTGTCTAAGCTGACCTTTGCTCATGAAAGAGCTGCAGCCTTATTATTATTTCATTACCATTATCTTTATCCTTCTAAATTAATTTAAACTGAGGCAAGAGTGATGACAAAATCACATTGTGGCAAAAGGTGTGGCTTGTTAGTGGTGATGGCTCAGCGGCTGAGCCAGCTTTGTTTTGGGTGTGACCATGGCAACCTTTGGGGAAGGAAATGACAGAGCCGTTTTAGTATATTTACTCAATTATTTCACTTGCACTTCTCACCCAGATCCTAAGAGCGATCGCTCGGTGACATTTTCCCACCGAGAGCTTTTCCTCACCACAGCGGGAAAGATGTAAAATAACACGTCTGCCTTTCCCTTCTACTTAATGTTTCTGAGGAAAAGCGATGGCAGCAAGAGAGGACAAATTACTTTGTGACTCAGGTAACTTTAATGCTTGTGACACTGAGCAGAAACCAGCATAATTTTCAGGCTCTCTGGTGACCCTGGGCCAGGCATTAAGCTCCAAACCCATGCACTGGTTGTGCATGGCTGTATTTCCCCTTGGTAAAATGAACAATGAAAACTCTTTATCCCTCAGAGTGTGCCATGTCTTGTCAGACCTGGGCTCTGTGGGAAAAGGTTTGTCTGTTTTTTGGTTTTGTTTTTTTTTTCTCCACCCTGTATTTGTAGGACATTGAGGTCAAGAGGGCCTAGGTCTCTGAGCTGAGTGAGCTCACGTCAGAAGTGAGCTGAGAGACCAGCTTTGAGGGCAGCCAACATCAGGACCATCTCCAAAAAAGCTTGTCCAGCTGCCTGAAGGCCACATACCCCATTTGCAGCGAGGCCTAAGTATTGATGTCACCCCTCAAGAATGTCAGGGAAAGCTTGTGGTTTGAGATGGGTAGATCAGCTCTTTTTAACCACAGAAGATACGGGCTTTCAAACATGAGGATGTTTTGGCTTGTTGGTTTTTGTTTTTTTGTTTTTAAATGAGAAATGACCTCCAGACATGCAGCCGGAGGAGCTCTGGAGGTGAATCATGTTATTTGTGGGATGACAATGACGGACAGCCACTTCTGTCTTCCCAAGGCTTCTTGAGAGTGCCTGCCCTGTCCTCCTGGTCCTCGCAGGGTGATGTCATTGTTTCCATCTTGTGTATTTTATCTCCCTGGATACGGAGAAAAGCAGGGGCTATAGAAACTGGGTGTGTGGCTGGCTTGGCCTTTGATAAGGCCGTGCGTGTGTGGGCAACGCGTGAAGCAATAGGTATATAAAGTAACACCACGGCTTTTTCAGACAAGGGAACTGCGCTGGCGTATCATGACCTGCTGTTTTTGGTTAAAAGGCGTTACTGCATGGATGTGGAATGTGTCGAGGGAGGTGGGGGCAAGAGGATGTGGGAAGCTGGCCTTGTTGCTTTACACCCCCCTACCATAACAAAAACCCCGAACCCTTCCTAATTTCTAATCAGATTTCAAAGCATTGCAAAAGATCTTTCCATAGCTGAAAAACCCCAAACAATAACAGAGGGAGAGGTGAAAGTAAAGGCACTTCTTAACGCTTGTGATCGCAGCTGGGGAAACGTAGCATGGGGTAGAGTTTGCCATGAAGATGTCTTCTTCTGAGCTGTTGCCACATGTCTGGCACCAGCAGCTTTCCCACAGCATGGCCTTGGCTCCCCGGGCGGCTTCCCGAGGGCAAGGATGGAGCCAGGGGTGGGTTTTGGCTGCTGGTCTCCCCTCTCCTTCCCCGCCTGCGGGACTGGAGCGTTCTCCTTCCCTGAGGTTTGGTCAGGGGCCCGTTTTCTTGGAGCTGAGTAAACATTTATGCCGAGAAATGTTTAATCTTGTTTCCTCTTGGCGTGGCTCTCGAGGTGCGCAATCCAGGACTGGCCGCCCCCGGGCTCTGACTCGGGACTCAAAAACCATCCCGTGTTTCTGGGGCCCGGTGGGGCAGCGGGTTTCACTGGCTCCTTCGAGGGCCTTTCCATTCTCCCTGCAACTCCAGAGCCTGGGTGCTGATTATTTTTTTCTTGTTTTAATTTGTACCATAAGGTTGGAATGAATCCCCTGACTCTGAGGGCTGGAGGCTCAGGAAATCGCTATGGTGGCCAGTCTTGAAATCACAACTCTGCACCTGAAATAAGGTTTCGGTAGCTTCAAGCAGCTCCCTCCTTACTCCATACTTGACCTGCAGTTCCTCTGGGTCTGGGGAGGTGGCCCAGGAAGGGGCAAGCAGGGGAGCGGGACAGTAGCCAGCAGCCCTGAGGCCCTAGCCCTGCCCAGCTGCCTCCAGGCCATGCTGTGGGGAGAGGAGCGCCTGACCCCTCACGCCTTGGTTTATTCGGGAGGTACAAAAAGCCTCCAGGTTTTTCCTGTTTCTGGATGTGGTGAGGTCAGTGCAGCCGGGGTGGCCTTGGCCACGTCACCGTGTGGCAGATGGGACACAAGAGCCCACCCTCGCCCTGGGCTGCCCCTGGGCTGCCCGAGGACACCTGGGGTTATGGAGGCGTCTGGGTGGCTTTGTGCTGCTGGTGCCTGGGATGTGCCCCAGCTCGGCAGATGGAGGTGGTGGCTCATCCTGGGCTGTCTGCCCATCTGTCTGCCTCCCTCCCTGACAGCTGGGAATTTCCCTGGAGTCTGGCTCCCCGATTCTCCAGAAGAGCGGGTCCCATGGTGGTAGCCACGTCCATCTCTGGTGCGTGGTGGGGAGGAAGCAGCCGCCCACACGGCGAGACGCCGGCCGGCCCCCGCCATGGAGGTGAGGGCTGAGGCAGCTGTGGGGCTTTCACAGGCTGGCCTTCAGCATCGCCGAGCGTGGCCTGGCGCGAGCGGGACGAAAGGGAGGAAGGGGCCATTGTTTTCCCAGATAATTCCCCCATGACGCAGCCTGCAGCCGGTGCGATAGGAAGTGCTGATCCATTTCCTGCCCCGGCACAGGGACATTTTCCCCTGTCCCCACTGCCTGGCACCATGGCTGTGGCTGGCAGCTCCCTGCCGGGAGGGCTGGGGTGATGGCAAAAGCCCCTGGGCACCCAGGTGGAAGGGCCGCTGTGCAGCACTTGCAATGTCCCCATCTTCCCCCAAAGAGGGCTGCTGCCACCAACGGCCAGCACCCAGAAGACCCAGTTGGCGGGAGACCTGAGTATTTGACCTGGCGCTGGGGTCCTACAAGCCTTGTTTGTCCTTGGGATTGGGAAGTAGCTTTTTCCCTAGGAAGGGGGGATTTGCACTTAGTGCCTGCAGGGCTCTGGAGCATGTGGGATCATGCTCCAAAGCCACTTGGAGCTTATTCATAGAATCGTAGAATGGTTTGGGTTGGAAGGGACCTTAAAGTTCCAACCCCCCTGCCCTGGGCTGGGACACCTCCCACCAGACCAGGTTGCTCCAGTATTAAGTCAGAGACTCTGACATAAACACATGATTCCAGGAGCTGGGGCTTTAACAAAATTGCTGCACAGCACAGGATTTAGAGTGGCAGTTCTGGCAAATCCCTGGGTAAATACATTTGACAGTGAGAACACATTGTCTTTTGGTCTTGAGGTCGCTACATGAAAGCACTTGTTCTTTGCAAATTCCTTCTACAGCTCAAGCAGAAAGAGCAGCACGGCATGACAGGAAGCGCTGGAGAATTTGGATTATCCAAATGCCCTTTATAATATTATTGCTCTCATACTATTTGACTATAGACTCTCAGGTTATATATCTTCTATGCTGTTCTCCAGATGGGATTTTTTCTAATCTAATCTTCAGACACCACCTTTTGCACCGATATCTCTATTTAACCTGTTATAAAATCCCTTATAGTCAGTGGACTTTATCCACATGAACACTACTACAGATGGCCTGATACTTTTAAAAGCTTAATTTATGGTCTCGGATGTTATCACACAGCAGAACTCCTACCGGGTGGCCAAAAGTGGGCCAAAATCTCCTATGTGGATTCTGTGCCTGAGCACATGTTGCAGTTCTCAGCATCAAGGTACTAATGTGATTTCAGTCTCTTCCATCTGGCTGTCTATTTTCTCAGCACTTGTAGGAGCTTAAACATCCTTGAGGCTTCCATCACTGTCAGACTGATTTGGGCTTGGCTGACAGATTCAAAAGTCTTTGGTGGGGGTGGCAACGTGCCCATGTGCACGTGGAATATGTAATTGAGACGCCTTACTTGGGAAAACAGATTTTTTTTTTTTAAATGCCCTGAATTACTTCCCTTTTTGTAATTCTGGGTTGGTACTTCCATATTTCCTCAATATAGATTGTGACATGATTAAACTTTGAACCTACTTGACCTAACAGTATAACCCCCTTTAGCCTAAAACTTCTGCCTCTGTCTTTCTTTAAAAGAACTCTTTGTATTCACGTCTGAAACTCTCTCCTACTTGTGGCCTCCCAATGGTGGGCTAACATGTGTGTTTAATGCTGATATAAGATCACTGATAGTTTTCCCTATGGTGTGATATAGAGGCTGAAGTAATGATTTTTTTATTTTTTTTTTGCTAAAATCCACAGTTTCTGCCCTGGGAAAGACTATTTTTATAAGCACTGTTATGTGCTTTGAATGAGATTGTAACAAAGGGAGATTAGCTAATTACTCCAGGGTCTTTCTTCCTTTGGTGTGTGGGAAAGCTCTGTGGCTGGCTTCCACGGCCAGAAAGCTGTGGGAGAGCAGTCCCACCACCCCACACCTGAACGTCTGGCGCTGCCCCACTGATTGCAAATGACTTGTGTCTCCTGAGCGCGTTTGGATCCACGCCGCTCCTCTCCGAGGGACCCTGTGCTGTGCCTGGTGCCATAAATAGCATTTGAAGTGCCACGAAGCGAGATGACTCCCATCTGTCAGTCTGGGAACGCTCGCCAACTGCCCAAGGAAATCTGGGGACGTAAAAGCGATTTTAAAGGAAAAAAAAAAAAAATCTGTAGGGGAATTTAGTCATCCTTGTTTCTAGTGAGTGTTTATCCTGTAACTATAGCTCTATCAAATAAATGCCCTGAGATGTTCAGAGGGCAGCGAAGGCTCCCTTCATTGCTCTACGGAGTGGGAACCGGTTGTGTTAATTAGCACTGGGAACTATGGGCCCAGAATATTAAGAAGAGCCCCGTTTCATCCTGTGCCATTGGGCGTTAGCCCTCTGGTGAAGCCATTCCCAATCTCTATAGCCAGCTGAAACATTTCAAAACGCACATTTTGGTGCCTTCTCTCTGCCCTGGATATTTCAGCCACCTCTGTGAATGCTAGTCCTTTCTTCTCCCTGCTCTGACGAGGCCCCGTTGGACACACTCTTTGCTTTGGTCAAGCATCTTTTCTGGGGAGAAATAAGCCCTGGATGTTGTTCTCTCTGCCCCAAAGCTGCTAATTCGTGCTGAACTAGTGATGAGGCTTAGAAATTTCCCCATTTTTGTTAAAGCTGCTTGTGATTCAGTCTTACCTCATGTCTTATTTAACTTGGATTTGGCCCCTTTCTTATTAAATTTTAGCAGTGTTTCTATGTATCACTAATACCTCTGGAAACCTTCAGTTTGCAGCTAACCCACAATGTCTGGGTGATATCTTGTACTTTTGGCACTGAAGAGCCTCTGGCATTTAGCTGTCACTCTCTATGGACAGTCTTTTGTATTAGCAAGGGTCATCTTCCCACCTTTATTGTGGGAATTTCTTGTCCAGAAAGTCCAAAGTTGTTCATTGCAGACAGCAGCTGCGAACCCCAGTCTTAGCTGAAGGAGCAGACTTGCTCCAGGGTGTTTGTGGTAATGACAAAGCCCTTCTTTTTGGGTTACCCTAACAAAAAGCTAAACTTTCAGATGTCATTGGAGAGTGCTCCTCTTTCTGCCCCTTGTCTTCACTTTTCCATAGAAGTCATCCCTGCTTTCAGGAATTGCAGGGAATGCTTGTGTTAATTAGCGTGTGGCAGCTTGAGCTAATGGCTCTGCAAGTGTTTCTGAGCTCTTATGTTCCCGGCACGTTAATTCTGAAGCATCCTGAAGGTCAGCCTGAAGCCATCCAGGTGCCCTCATGATGCGTGGATGATACTTGCCTTCTTCGGTGGTCATGGTACCGTGCTCCTCAGCTGACACCGCACGCAAAGGCCACCACTGCTGCCCTGTCACATCCCACCTGCACGCCTGAGCACCTCTGATTTTTTATTTTTTTTTTTTTGCCTTTGCTCCTTTGCATGCAGGAAATAAAGCACATAGGAAGTGCACACAACCGGAGCGCGGTGCCCTTCACTGCTGCCACGGCTTCTGCCCCCAGAGTGATCACTGCTCAGTACAACAGCCCAGCTGGCCTCTACTCCTCAGAGAACATCCAGACCTTCAACAATGCGGTGGAGTCCAAGACGTCACCTGGGGCCCCGGAGCCTACCAAGCCGTAAGTATCTTCCTCGCTTCTCCCTCCTTGCCCAGGCCCCCAGGAGAAGGCTCCAGGAGACAAAAAGCTCGCTGCGAGGGTACCCGTTTAACCCACAAAAGCTCTCTTTCAGGAACAAGGGAAGGAGGAGAGGTGTGAGCCTGGCAGGGCTCGGAGGAGCGGGGAATGTTCCCCAAGGTGCAGAAATGAAATTAATGCTGTTGTGTTTCTTTGTTCAGCAGAGACCGACGCAGTTTCCACGTGCGTTCAGCATGACATACCAGCCCGCTGGTCTGAACAGGTGCCTCACAGCTTCTTACGAGCACTTTGTAAAGTTAGCATTTTAGGCTGGCTTTGTGGGCAATGCTGGGCAGGAAGGGTACCAGTTAGTGCATCCCAGTCCCCAGCTGGCCTGGGATCCATAGACGAAGCTCTGCCTAAGTTTGGATCATTCTATGGGTGTTTTTTTTATTACTGAAGCTTGTTTTTCGCGGGAGTTTTAAGAAGTGGCTGAACCATTCATCCCTGTGTGAGCGATTTTATATATGGGATTGGAAAGGGTCCCAACCTTAAAAGGGCCTGTTGGTTTTTGTGGTTGCATGTGAGCTTCACCAAAGACATTGCTTTATCCCAGACGTTCCCAAGGTTCCTCTTTTTTCATTAGAAACAATTAACCAGGAGCTTTCTGAAATCTTGCTGGCTGTGTTGGTTCCTTAACTGCCCTAAGTCTCTGTATAGCAGTGCCAAACTGCCTGGAAGACTTTGGCCACTTTTACAACAAAAGCTGCAAGACCAGTGCTTTAGGGGATATTTGACTAATTTCCTGACTTCTGAATGCAACTTCAGCCTCGGTGCTGCAGCTGGCAAACAGGGTGACAGATATTTGTTCCTCATTTGCTTCTGGTAGACCTCAGCAGCCTCAGTCAGGGGCAGAGCAAAGGGAAAATCTGACTGTGTTCACCTGATGGGACCATTTGGCAGTCAAATACCATCTCTAGTCTAGTCTGGAGTGCCTTCTGGGTGACAGCACTCCCTGGAAGCCAGGTATATTTGACTGGAAATCCGTGGATGATCCCTTTTTCTTGCAGGGATCACCAAAGAGATGGGTTTCTTGTAGTGCTGTGGCTCACTTTGCTCCTCCGAGCAGGAAGGCCCATTGCCAGCCCTGCTGCATGTAGGGTACATGGCATCTCTTTCATCTTTCCCTTGTGGAAACACAGCAAGTTGCAGAGGAGTGCTGGGGAGGCTGTGGATGAGACCTTCAGTGCTCATACATTTTTGTTCACAGCTGTCAAAAGCAAATGAATCACTGCTGGAGTTCAGTGAGAGCCAGGGGCTTCACCCTGCCATTAAAAACCCACTGTGGTCTCCCAGGATGTGTAGGTTCTCCCTTCACACAACCTTCTAGTTGCCTTTTATTTCCAGCCTGTCTGTTTTGATGAGCTATTTGTATGTGGTAAACCTTGTTATGGGTTTATCCCACTTTTTTTTCTGCATCTCCATCCTGCACCCAGCAGACACCCAGCCTGTCTGAACCCGGCAGTCTCATCCTGCCACCGCACATGGTGACATATGACAAGGGGACCTGGTGCATGGTCCATCCTTAGAGGGTGTGTGTGATATAAATGCAGGGCTGTGGTACAGACAGAAACACCACCCACCTTCTCTACTGGGCTTGGTGTCACAAAGTGGGCAGGGAGAAGCCTCACGTCTGGTTTAGGATCAGAGGTGCCCCTTGGTAGGTCACCCAGGGTCGCTTTGGGGAGGTCAGCAGCGAAGGTGGCATTCCATGGCTGGACAGTGGGACCACGAGTGCATACTCAGGTAGCTAATTCATAGTGAACCCCCCCACTGCCATGTCTTCATTGCTTTTACAACCCCTGTAAAAAAAATGGGGTTTGTGTGGACACACCTGGAGTGTGACACCAGAGCCACAGCGTTAGCCAGAAGCCTTTAACGTGAAGACAGCATTCTGCAACTGCTTGTAATGCTTGGAGTGTTTGGTTTAGCCTTTCATTAATTTCTTCCTTCTTTCCCTTTCTTCTTCCTCTGCCTTTTTCCCTCGATTCCACACCGTAAAACCCAAATGACCCCCAAACAAACTAACAAACACGACTCAAACTGGTGTGAACTGGTGGCCCCGTAGCTGCCCATCGCCGCTGAGCCCGATGCAGGCTCCCATCGCCTCCGTCTATAACCCCCTGCAGACCCAGCCCTCCGAGCTGCCCCAGCGGAGGCACAGCACCCCCTCCGTCCCCAGCCAAGTCCGAGTGGGGCCCGAGCAGCTGAAACAGGCAGCCCAGGTCTGCCCCAAGAGCCCCGTGGAAGTGGAGGTGCCGGGACTCAAGGTGCTGCACGTGCAGTTCAATTCTCCCCTCCAGCTCTATTCGCAGAGCAACATCATGGATTCCCTGCAGGGACAGATCTCTTCCGTTAGCCCCGATTTCCCCAGGTAACCCGGGACCCCCACGCTGCCTCTGTGACCGGCTCAGTGCATCTCTTCATCTGCATCTTGGTGTCCACGAGTGCCTTGTCCCTGTCTGTGGCTTACGGCGTTGGCCGGTCACCAGGAAACAGCATTTACATTTCACCTTCTGCGACATTAGTGCATGACTCTTCACAGGAGCTTTCTCTGCATTTTGTCTGTGTCCGACGCCCTGGGAAGCACCAGAACATGGTTTCAGCTTGTCAGTGTGTCCATTGTCCCCTGTGCACCCACAAACAAGGGCCGTGACAGCAGCTGGTGGCTTTCCTGGAGGAGCCACCTACAGCAGATGGATTTGCTGGGGCAGGAGAGCGCTGGTGTTTCTCCTGCACTGAAATGAGGGCTGTTGTTTGTGACTGGGAGGTGCTGCCACATGTGTCCTTGTGCTTTTCTTTCACTGGTTGTGTACTGGACGCGTTTCATTTCAGGCTGGAGCAGGTCCCCATGGGTCTCCATCTTTGGCTGAATAACACTCATGAGTTTGGAGCAGCCTGGGCAAGTACAAGGCGCATGGAGGACTCAGTTTGTGTTCCCACTCCTGCCCACTTGTCTGCACAGGTTGCTGCTCTTGGGGCTGCCTCTTTGCCTTGTAGGAGCGGAGGATGCTCGAGATGCTCTGAGGTCTGCAGGACCTGCAGAGAGCCTCAGCATCACAAGGCCTGGGTGCCTTTGGTGTTTGCTTCGTAGCAGTTGGGAACCAGCTGGGCCATGCCTCTAAATCACAGAATCAATGGTGTGGGAAGGCACCTCTGGAGATCATCTAGTCCAAACCCAGAGCAGGTTGCACAGGAACGTGTCCAAGCGGGTTTTGAATGTCTCCAGAGATGGAGACTCCCCCATCTCTCTGGGCAGCCTCTTCCAGGGCTCTGCCACCCTCACAGGAAAGAAGTTCCTCCTTATGTTTAGATGGAACTTTCTATGTTCAAGTTTGCGCCCATTACCTCTTGTCCTGTCCCTGGGCACCACTGAAAAAAGACTGAAAATGACAGCCCACAGGGTTTTACAGGGAGGACTTCAGATGAGTGAAGCAAAAAGCACATTTAGCCATCCCACAGGAGGACTCCAGTCAAGGCTGAATTGTTCCAGAAGACATGAACCTCCAGCAGAGTTACCCCGCTATGTGACCAAGCATCTTGCAGCTGTGTGACCTGCGGTCCAGGGAGGTGGAGAGGGCCATGTCCTCTGTGGGACAGAGCAAAATGGCACAGCGAGATCTCATAGCTCACAGTCCCCTCCTGGGCTGAGCACCATGTGCTTCAAAGCCGAAGAGCTGGCGTCCTCCCCCGTGGAGCCCCACATGAAGCCAAGCTTTGCCCCGTGCCAGCAGCCAAGAGATAACAGGAGGCGGGTGGATTTACTCCTGCCTTGTTACTCAGTCCAGTTACTTGCTGTAAATCCCTGCTCTGGCTCGTAGTTCCACACAGGTCACACTCTGGTGGCTGTGCTGCTCCAGATGGCTGATAACATTCACAACTGGTGCCCCAGGCATCAGCAATTGTTTTATTGCGAAAGCGAGCGCTCCAAGTACTGGGACTTCCTGTAGCCCAGCTTTTTGATCCTTGTAAACTTTTACAAAAAGTGCTACCATAAATAGTAAGATGACATTAGTAAGGAATAAGCGGTGCTTTTCTGTAGACGCTGTGCAAGGCTGTGTCTTTATGGGTTTTAGTACCATCTTCTTGCCAACTTTCAAAGCTCATCAGTCAGCATTGCATGTTGCCCGTGGTAGAAGCAGTGAAATCCCATAACGGTCCTGAAATCCAATAAAGGTTGTTGGAGTTGTCCCCTATGAAATTTCGGGGGGTGGGGGGAACTCCTGTGCGTGGAGAAGGACACCGGTTGCTGGTGATTGCTGCAGATGAAGCACCTGTGTAACAGCAGGTGCCATAAATCAGCCGACACAGGGAGACTCGTTATCCTGTGAGCACCATTCCTGTGCCTGTGGCCTTGCCCATTCAAAAGATGCATGGGTTTGGGGATTTTTGTTTGTTTTCTTCTTTTTCTTTAAGCAGCGTATCCTTCTGCCCTGGCAAATTGAGACATTTCACTCTGCTGGTACGAATTCAAGTATTTGGGGTTTTTTTTAATAGTCTTTCGGATGTCTTGTATATACAACTATATCTCTATCTGGGCAAGCTGATCTGTAGTTTTTACACACTCTCACAATGCATGGTTGAAATGTGATGGCTTTGTCTGACTCCAGGGCTCCTTAAGATGATTTAGCCTTTGCTTTTTGAATGCATGCGATTGAAACATTCTTAGTATGCAAACTGCAAGGACAGGCTTCTTGCCTAATGCTTTTATGGGTGGATAGAGGGGTGGGAGCGTGTCAGTTTACGTAAGATGAATGTAATGTGGAGCGTGGATTCATTTGGGAAAACATAGGACATTTTGTGTGTAATGGAAGATACATCATTATTTTATTTCGGGTGAGAGACCTCAGTAAAATGAGATTCAGACTTCAAGGGTTCAGCTGCTTGCAAGTCTAATGCATTTCCTGCTCCACTGAAAATTACTAAAGATGGAAACATTTTATGACATTCTTTTTATGGAAATAGCATTTTATAACACGTGCAATGATTTTTACCTCTGATGCTTGAAGAGTTTATTCTGTAGAGTAACTCCCGGATGACTCGATTGCGCGTTGGCATGGAAAGTATGCAGTTGCCTCCTCAAGAAAAAGATTTCCCGCTGCAGTTTAGTCTGAACTTCAGGATGTTTATGTACTTTTCAGGCAATCATAGGGTGCAGGGACGGTGAAACCTAATAGACCATTTACATTTATAAGGCTGCGTTATGTAATTAAGCTGTTGGGGGAGACTTCTCAGTTGTCTCATTTTTCCAGAGATGTTTTATTCCAGCCACAGAATACATACAAGGCAGGCAGGAACCTCCTGTATCATTTAGCTCATCCTTTAGACCAGCATTTGGTCAATTTAAAACCACTGATTTAAACCATTCCCAGCGGGTGTTTGTCCAGACTCTTTTCAAATCCTTTAGTGTGGGGGTTGCTCACCTCTCCATGGCAATCTCCTCTGGTATTTCACTGTCTGTCTCTTGGAAAGCTTTTCCCGAGGGATATTGTGAATCCTGCAGTTTTAAGCCTGTAGTTTATCCTGGATAAACTGGATATGGAGAATATCCAAGGTACTGCATCCAGCCTCTTTTTTCCCTTTTTCCCCC
>NW_015091042.1:4938136-4945574 GCF_001431845.1 Calidris pugnax
TCCCCCCCCCCCCCCCCCCCTAAAGACCCTTCTGGTGGCACAAAGACCACTCTTTTAGCCACCCTGCACTGTGAAAAGCTACCTCTGAAGCAGCTCAGGTTCTAGGCTGAGGGTGCAAGCTGCTTGTGACATGAGTGGCAGCAGCAGCTCCTCAGGAGGCAGCTGAAAGGAGGGCTTAGTCTTAGCCAGGAGAAATCCCCTCTGCCCTTGACCTGCTCGTTAACCTTAGTTAAATGCTCTAAGTGGGCTGTGGCTCGGAGTCTCCACCTAGAAAATGGAAATAATAACACTCACTTGAAAACCGGATTAAATTATTGCCGGTCAGAGGATCTTTTAGTTAGATCCTACAGCTGTTGCTTTGTGAAGGTGGCCTTTAGGACCAATTCATAGTGTAGTTGCAAAGATTTATTTTTAGTGGAATAAATGGAATAAAATGTGGGATTCCCATCCCAGCTCATGAGTTCTTTTCTTTCCTATTAACAGAGCAGTGGTGTCCTGGGGAGAAAGTCGTAGTTTCTGGAGCATGTAGTAATTGTGCAGCAGGGAGAAGGCTTGGGGACTGGCTGGAGGTGGCCAGTCAGAACCTGCTGCCAGTGGCCCACGCAGATAGCCCAGCGTGCCCATCCCACCTGGGCTGCAGCTGCCTTGTGTGAGCACATCCAGCACCTCCATGTTTTATGGCGTCCTGTTGTGTGTTTGTTTTGCACGTTCTCATTCTTCAGTCATACCCTGCACTGTGAAAATTTTGTTGGAGGGACTGGCTTTAATTTTCAACCATTTAACAGGCACGTTCTCTGTTCCTTCCTCAGTTTAGATCAGCACAACCAGCCCCCGGGCGGCATCGTCATAGACAGAGAATCTGAGGTTTACAAGATGCTCCAGGAGAATCAGGAGTCAAACGAACCACCCAGACAATCTGCTTCCTTCCTCGTCTTGCAAGAGATTTTGGAGTCAGAAGAGAAAGGTAAGCACTCGCTGCACACCTCATCTGAGTGTGCTCTTCCCTTTTGCTGTTCCTTGTCCTGTCTATGGTGTTTAAGAGTAACATCTAAAACTTTATTTTCCATCCTTCGCTGCTGATTGATTGTTCAAGGTACTGTGTGTCTATGATTTCAACAGAACCAGACCCTTTCACTAACTTTACTTCTAAATTTCCTCTCCTTGACTAGTTTTGGTGTCTTTGGGCCCATATCGTTGCTTATTCATGGAGTGCTCAAGCAATAAACCCCTACAATATTGAGTTATCAAGAAGGGATTTTAAAAGTTGCAAAACCTCTTCTTTACTTTCTAAAGTTTTGCCCCTTTAAGGTAACATTCACTGATTAAAGAGTGTCTTGGATTCAGGACTTTGAATGGTACCACAGGACAGGGCTCTTCAGTGAGTCCTAAAGCTTCTGATCTCCATCCCTCTGCACAAGAAAAAGGATCCACTTCTGCCACTGAATGTAAAAATATAGAATGTAGAAATATTACAGTGAGCAGTTTGTCGCTTTTAATCTCTGAAACTTCGCTCTGCTTGGCATTCTTCATCTGACATCTGGACTTGTGCAGCTCAGGGATATAGACTTTAAGATAAAAAAAGCCAATTAACTTTGGTGGGAGCCAAATCGTACTCTCTTCTCCCCTTGGATAAAATAAAATCAACAAATAAATAGGAAAAGAATTCCAAGAATGACTTTTCCTTAGGCCAGTTGGGACTTTGTCTTTTGTGTTACTAGCTTGGCAGTGGTACATTCAATTTCATCCAACAAAAGCTTGGTGCTGAGATATTTGCCACAAAGGGAAACGGATCAGCCAAGTGGTGGTAGGTCTGAGAGATCTGTCAGGAAAGAGCAAAATGAGGGAAATAAGGAAAACAACAGGAAGAAAGAGACTAGGATCTTGGAGGTTTTGGTTTGCTGTTCAAATACCTACCTGAAAGCATCTTTTAAATATTGAGTGTTTGCAACTTGCCCTTCAGGGTTCAGCTCCTGCATGGAAAGGCCTAGAGTAGCCGGGACTTCTCACACATCCAAGGTCCTCCCCTGTGCTTAGTAGTGCTGAAGAAGATAAGAAGCAAAAGCCTCTTTCTATTTTTATCATCTTTCTTTGAAGATTTGCAGCATTGTTGGGATTCTCTGGCATAAGGTTTGCCTGCCTGCTCACGGGCCAGGATAGGCTTTGGCGTTGTTCCACCGTGAGCCGATAATCACCCCGTGCGGAGCGGGGCCGGGAGGTTACGCAGCCCCAGAGGAATGTCTGTCCCTGAGGAGACAGTGCTGGGCTCAAACACCACTGCTGCTGAGTCAGATGGTGTCCAGGGTGATAGATGACACGTTGGGTGGCTGCTTCTCCCAGCCTGTCTCCAGGCCGTGGATAGTGGAGCTGCGGCAGGGAGCTTTCTGAGTCAGATGGTGTCCAGGGTGATAGATGGCACGTTGGGTGGCTGCTTCTCCCAGCCTGTCTCCAGGCTGTGGATGGTGGAGCTGCAGCAGGGAGCTTTCTCCCCAGCTGGGACACGGGGCTGTGGAAGGACCACAGCTGGTCTGTGTTTAGACCTGACCCTGCGCTCACAGGTGGAGGGCATTTCACAGGGTGGAACAAGTTATGTTTCCTGCAGGTATTTGATTAAGCTGATTCCTTTGGAGAGATTTAAAACCACGCTGTCACCGTTGTTGATACGTTGAGGCAGAGGGAGTGAGCAGAGGTGATGGGGAAGTGCCTGAAAATGTGGCTGCTGCCGCTTCCTTCCCGGCAAGGGGTCACTTGCAGTGACTCTGATGGAGCCCAGGTGCTTCCTGCTGTGTTTGGGGGGTGCCTGGGCTGTGCCCCCAGTTGGGGAACTTGCCCCTCTGGACCAGCACCTCTGCAGGGAGCTGGGTACAAACCTCTGAGCTGAAGGATGCCCTGGAGGCAAAGCAGGGGATGAGCAGTGGTGACAGGGAGGCTGTGGTGGGCAGTTCTCTCCTTTATTCCTTCAGCTTTTCTGTCGTAGAATCATAGGATGGTTTGTGTTGGAAGGGACCTTAAAGATACTACTGCAGTGATGCTGCCCTGGGCTCTGACATGTTCCTGACCTCGTTGGTCACCAGGGTGTACCTTTGGAGGGTTTTTCCTCCCCTTACACCAGGAACAACTATTGCGACGTGCTCTTGGCTTGGTGCTACTCAGAAGGGTTTTGTCAGTGTCCCTCCCACTCTGAGGTGCCCATTGGACCCCCTCCTCTGTTTCTGGTGAGACACCGTGGGCGTCTCTGCAGCCCTCCTCACCTCGTTGCCTGGTGTTGAACTTCTTGCAGAAGTCATACAGAATAAGACTCGTCACATCACTGGAGTCATTTTGTAAGAGGCTCCTTTTTCACTCCCTCCCACTCTGAGGTGCCCATTGGACCCCCTCCTCTGTTTCTGGTGAGACACCGTGGGCGTCTCTGCAGCCCTCCTCACCTCGTTGCCTGGTGTTGAACTTCTTGCAGAAGTCATACAGAATAAGACTCGTCACATCACTGGAGTCATTTTGTAAGAGGCTCCTTTTTCACTGCAGATATTTAAAGGCTTGCCTGGTATCCCACATCTAGGATCCACTGCTGTGGTAGGCATCCAGGTCAGCAGATGTCTCCTGTGAAGGACCTGCGGGACATCCCTACCCCAGAGAGGTTGCACTAGGGGGATACTTGGAGCATGCTACGCAGGAGCAGAGCACAAGGTTATCCCCAGTGTCCCAGAGCCCAGGACTTTGACAGTCAGCCCTAGTCTGCCAGGAGATCCACCTGCTCTTTTTGAGCCCAAATCTGGCAATCAGCTCGACACTGCCTGTGTCATCAGGACGTGACAGGCAGACTCTGGTGCTGCCAAGGCTGGGGCTTCACTTTGCTTTGTGCATCTCTGCATGTGAGACACGTCAGCTGAAGTCTGGTGGGCTCTTAAGATGAGCAGAGTCTCTCATCTGACTGCCCACCATCTCAGGCCCTCGACTTTCCAGGGCTGGGTTCAGCTGTGTCCCTTTCTCTCCCTCCTCCCCACACCCCTCAATCCCTGCCCCACTTCCCGTGCATGAATCCCTGCCTCAGAGCTGGGGTTAAAGTCCATCACCCCACCCTGGCAGAGCATCTCACGCATCTCACATGCTCTGAAGCACTCTCCTTCCACCCCCCCCAGGAGACCCTACCAAACCGTCTGGATTTAGGAGCGTCAAAGCCCCCACCACAAAGGTGGCCTCATCCATCGGGAATGCCCAGAAGCTGCCCATGTGTGAGAAGTGTGGATCTGGCATTGTGTAAGTAAGCCTGTCCCCAGGGGTTGCAGGCTGTGGCCGAGCATCCCATGCCCGTGTGAGGTGCTGAGGCACTGCCACCCAAAACCCTTCACCCACCCACACCCAGGCTCAAGGCACCTTCATTCTCACCAGCTTTGATAGCGCTGACTTTGCAGTTCCCCGCAGTGAGGCAGGAGTTGGGTGTCCCTCCAGAGACCAGTCTAAATGGAAACCAAAGCAAGTCCCTGTGATACAAACCTGGAGACAGACAGTTGTTGGTGCAGCGTTTTGCTTCCTACCTCAAATCTCTTTCCAACACCCAGAAACCAAATGACCTTTCCATTCAGACCTTGCATATTTAAGGTTTCTCATGGCTTGGTGGTCTCCCAGCAATGGAGCAGGGACTTGTCCTGCTGGTCAGAGGCAATGTGGGCAGGGAGAGCTGCGTTCTGCTGTAGGACCACACACCTCCACTGTGTCTAGGCAGACATAATTTATGTTGTCTTTATGTGTGTATGTCCAACCTACAGCACAGTAGAGCTGTTGACCATAAGTGTGACAGCAGGTGGACCCAACCCATGTCTTTGCTTCATCATTCAGTTGCTTGACCACAGAGTCTTCTACCCTCATTTTGTCCTTAGTGTTCACGTCCTTACAACCCCCTTAGCTTGACAGTTGACTCCAGGGCCCACCAGCATCATCATGGAAGAATTCAGATTTCGCTCGTGCTGCCCACCATGAGGTATCAGATGGTTGCTGAGACCCACTACACCATCATTGTATGGTCCTGGCCATGCTTGGTGCACCAAGGCCTGGCAGAGTCATTACAGAGGCAACCCATCCCCTGTAAAATATGAAACAGAGACAAACCCTACAATTATTCTACCAGCTGGGCAGAGCTGGAGAGAAAGCACAAGGCTACAAATAGCACTAAAACCTAATGAATTTCGGAAAATATAGATGGCTGCTGGAACAAAATTATACTCCTGGCACATTGTTGTGTTGCTGCTGGTGGGAGTTAACGAGTTGCTATGGAGTTTTCCCCATCATCTGCTGGGTTAAGCTGTGAAATTTTCCAGTAAGAGCTGGCCCACATTTGGCTGGATCCGTTCACTGCAGATCTGGATTTTGCTCCCCCAGATGGTCAAGCTGGTGCTTTCCTGCCATTTGATCCTGGGCATGTGACAGCCATCTGCTAAAGATGCCATCACAGGTGACAGGAGTGTCCCTGTGAAACTTAAAGCAGGCCAGTGCTAGGAAACACCTTCCAGAGGTGGGCTCCCATGCCAGCATGAGTTGAGTTCTATAAGCGCTGGTGACATCTCCCTGAGCAGAGGTAGAGCCTCTACGTTGACTTGTAGGAGCAGGAGAAGGTTGTCCACCTTCAGCCCTGGTGTGGGTCTGGGCTGGGGTGGCTGGGGAGGAGGGAGGCAGTGGTGGGTACGTGGTGCTGAGGGGTTTGCGGGTTCCTTTCCCCAGAGGGGTGTTTGTGAAGCTCCGGGACAAGCAGCGTCACCCCGAGTGCTACGTGTGCAGCGACTGCGGCACCAACCTCAAGCAGAAAGGACACTTCTTCGTGGAAGACCAGATCTACTGCGAGAAGCACGCGCGGGAGCGGGTCGTCCCCCCGGAGGGCTACGAGGTGGTCACCGTCTTCCCCAAGTAACGCGCGCTGCTCACACAAGGCCGGCGGGGATGGCTTCTCCGCTGCTGCTTTTCCTTGGAAAGCATCATCCCTGCTCCCCAAAATACCATTTGCAATAAGGAATGCTAGGCATGGCTTTGGGTTTCCTCGCCGTTATTAATCCTCCGTCTGTTCACATGAGATGTCACTAATTGTTCAACATTCTTTTTGTCTCCTCTTTCACTGTTTGGGTTTGGTTTTGTTTTTTTTTTTTTTTCATACACAGAATTATATTTTTTTTTCCCCTCCTTCGCGCCCAATCGCACAGGAAAATCAAGAGGCCAAAGCCAGAGATTACAATTCTGTCTCCCGGTTATTTTGCCTTCTGTTTGCATCCAATAAACGGGGTGAATCCACGAGGGAGAAGTGTCTGCTTTCTCTGGGGTTCCCAGGGCAGCAGGAGAGGTGGTGCCCAGTGCGGGGCCGTGTTTCATAGAATCACAGAATTATCTAGGTTGGAAGGGACCTTTAAGATCTTCTTGTCCAACTATCAACCTAACTCTGATATAAAAAGACCATCACTTTCCATTACCACATCCCCCATGTGTCCCTTCTGGTCCCCAACGCTCACAAACTGAGCTCTGTGGAAACACATCACCTTGAGGCTTGCTAGAAACCAGAGTCCTGGAGCAAAGAGGGGAAGGTTTTGGTGGCCACAGTCCCTGTTCCACCTGTCCCTGTCCATTCCATGCCAACTTCTCTCCCCCAGCACTGTAGGCTGGTGAGGATGAGTCTCACCACCACACACCTCCTTGTTCCAGCCCAGGGCAGAGTCCATGGCCATGGGATCCCATCTCCAAATGAGATGCTGACTGTTCTCTTGGTATAAAAATAAATGGTTTCTAAGACGTAGTGTCATCTTTGCTTTAAAACAAATTGCCAGAGGTTGAAAAGAGAAGGATTTGTAGCTGCACACAGGACCTCTCTGGCAGGCACGGGGCACCTCCACCCCTGGGAGCATCTGCAACAGCCACAGGTAAGAACCCAACCAAAACACAACCCAAAACCCAGTCTTCATCTGACACCAGGATTAAAAGCCTCCCAGATCAACTGTGCAGCTTTTTGTAAAGTCAGGGAAGGGACTGATTCTCCAGCCTGGCTAAATTTAGCTCATCCCCTCAGGTTCCTTCTATGGGCAGCAACAAACCAGCCAGGATGGCAGAGCTCGACCAGCAGCTCCTCATCTGGCTCATCCCTGGGAAGAGCCTGGCTTTCTTCACACCTGTACAAACCCTGGATAACAACACAAATTTATTTCAAGGTGATAGTGGGGGTTTTTTTTGGCCTGCTGGGGTGAGATCTCCCCTCACTGCTGCTAATGGGGGTTAATTCTCTCCCTTTTCCCCAGGGAAAGGCTCTCTGTGCTGCAGCGCTGGCCCCAACAAAAAGCCAGGGCAGGGGAGGAGAGCACAGACCCGAGGGCTGCAGGAGGAAACCTGCAGGAGGAAACCGCCTTGCCTGCCTCAAATCAGGGCTCAGGTCCCATCATGGGACCACACTCTCCCTCCTGACCTGCTTTCTCAG
>NW_015091042.1:4950404-4982401 GCF_001431845.1 Calidris pugnax
TGTGCTTAGTAGTGCTGAAGAAGATAAGAAGCAAAAGCCTCTTTCTATTTTTATCATCTTTCTTTGAAGATTTGCAGCATTGTTGGGATTCTCTGGCATAAGGTTTGCCTGCCTGCTCACGGGCCAGGATAGGCTTTGGCGTTGTTCCACCGTGAGCCGATAATCACCCCGTGCGGAGCGGGGCCGGGAGGTTACGCAGCCCCAGAGGAATGTCTGTCCCTGAGGAGACAGTGCTGGGCTCAAACACCACTGCTGCTGAGTCAGATGGTGTCCAGGGTGATAGATGACACGTTGGGTGGCTGCTTCTCCCAGCCTGTCTCCAGGCCGTGGATGGTGGAGCTGCGGCAGGGAGCTTTCTGAGTCAGATGGTGTCCAGGGTGATAGATGGCACGTTGGGTGGCTGCTTCTCCCAGCCTGTCTCCAGGCTGTGGATGGTGGAGCTGCAGCAGGGAGCTTTCTCCCCAGCTGGGACACGGGGCTGTGGAAGGACCACAGCTGGTCTGTGTTTAGACCTGACCCTGCGCTCACAGGTGGAGGGCATTTCACAGGGTGGAACAAGTTATGTTTCCTGCAGGTATTTGATTAAGCTGATTCCTTTGGAGAGATTTAAAACCACGCTGTCACTGTTGTTGATACGTTGAGGCAGAGGGAGTGAGCAGAGGTGATGGGGAAGTGCCTGAAAATGTGGCTGCTGCCGCTTCCTTCCCGGCAAGGGGTCACTTGCAGTGACTCTGATGGAGCCCAGGTGCTTCCTGCTGTGTTTGGGGGGTGCCTGGGCTGTGCCCCCAGTTGGGGAACTTGCCCCTCTGGACCAGCACCTCTGCAGGGAGCTGGGTACAAACCTCTGAGCTGAAGGATGCCCTGGAGGCAAAGCAGGGGATGAGCAGTGGTGACAGGGAGGCTGTGGTGGGCAGTTCTCTCCTTTATTCCTTCAGCTTTTCTGTCGTAGAATCATAGGATGGTTTGTGTTGGAAGGGACCTTAAAGATACTACTGCAGTGATGCTGCCCTGGGCTCTGACATGTTCCTGACCTCGTTGGTCACCAGGGTGTACCTTTGGAGGGTTTTTCCTCCCCTTACACCAGGAACAACTATTGCGACGTGCTCTTGGCTTGGTGCTACTCAGAAGGGTTTTGTCAGTGTCCCTCCCACTCTGAGGTGCCCATTGGACCCCCTCCTCTGTTTCTGGTGAGACACCGTGGGCGTCTCTGCAGCCCTCCTCACCTCGTTGCCTGGTGTTGAACTTCTTGCAGAAGTCATACAGATAAGACTCATCACATCAACAGAGTCATTTTGTAAGAGGCTCCTTTTTCACTGCAGATATTTAAAGGCTTGCCTGGTATCCCACCCCTAGGATCCACTGCTGTGGTAGGCATCCAGGTCAGCAGATGTCTCCTGTGAAGGACCTGCGGGACATCCCTACCCCAGAGAGGTTGCACTAGGGGGATACCTGGAGCATGCTACGCAGGAGCAGAGCACAAGGTTATCCCCAGTGTCCCAGAGCCCAGGACTTTGACAGTCAGCCCTAGTCTGCCAGGAGATCCACCTGCTCTTTTTGAGCCCAAATCTGGCAATCAGCTCGACACTGCCTGTGTCATCAGGACGTGACAGGCAGACTCTGGTGCTGCCAAGGCTGGGGCTGGGGCTTCACTTTGCTTTGTGCATCTCTGCATGTGAGACACGTCAGCTGAAGTCTGGTGGGCTCTTAAGATGAGCAGAGTCTCTCATCTGACTGCCCACCATCTCAGGCCCTCGACTTTCCAGGGCTGGGTTCAGCTGTGTCCCTTTCTCTCCCTCCTCCCCACACCCCTCAATCCCTGCCCCACTTCCCGTGCATGAATCCCTGCCTCAGAGCTGGGGTTAAAGTCCATCACCCCACCCTGGCAGAGCATCTCACGCATCTCACATGCTCTGAAGCACTCTCCTTCCACCCCCCCCAGGAGACCCTACCAAACCGTCTGGATTTAGGAGCGTCAAAGCCCCCACCACAAAGGTGGCCTCATCCATCGGGAATGCCCAGAAGCTGCCCATGTGTGAGAAGTGTGGATCTGGCATTGTGTAAGTAAGCCTGTCCCCAGGGGTTGCAGGCTGTGGCCGAGCATCCCATGCCCGTGTGAGGTGCTGAGGCACTGCCACCCAAAACCCTTCACCCACCCACACCCAGGCTCAAGGCACCTTCATTCTCACCAGCTTTGGTAGCGCTGACTTTGCAGTTCCCTGCAGTGAGGCAGGAGTTGGGTGTCCCTCCAGAGACCAGTCTAAATGGAAACCAAAGCAAGTCCCTGTGATACAAACCTGGAGACAGACAGTTGTTGGTGCAGCGTTTTGCTTCCTACCTCAAATCTTTCCAACACCCAGAAACCAAATGACCTTTCCATTCAGGGCCTGCATATTTAAGGCTTTTCATGGCTTGGTGGTCTCCCAGCAATGGAGCAGGGACTTGTCCTGGTGGTCAGAGGCAATGTGGGCAGGGAGAGCTGCGTTCTGCTGTAGGACCACACACCTCCACTGTGTCTAGGCAGACATAATTTATGTTGTCTTTATGTATGTATGTCCAAACTACAGCACAGTAGAGCTGTTGACCATAAGTGTGACGGCACGTGGACCCAACCCATGTCTTTGCCTCATCATTCAGTTGCTTGACCACAGAGTCTTCTACCCTCATTTTGTCCTTAGTGTTCAAGTCCTTACAATCTCCTTAGCTTGACAGTTGACTCCAGGGCCCACCAGCATCATCATGAAAGAATTCAGATTTCGCTCGTGCTGCCCACCACAAGGTATCAGATGGTTGCTGAGACCCCCTACACCATCATTGTATGGTCCTGGCCTGGCAGAGTCATTACAGAGGCAACCCATCCCCTGTAAAATATGAAACAGAGACAAACCCTACAATTATTCTACCAGCTGGGCAGAGCTGGAGAGAAAGCACAAGGCTACAAATAGCACTAAAACCTAATGAATTTCGGAAAATATAGATGGCTGCTGGAACAAAATTATACTCCTGGCTCATTGTTGTGTTGCTGCCAGTGGGAGTTAACAAGTTGCTACGGAGTTTTCCCCATCATCTGCTGGGTTAAGCTGTGAAATTTTCCAGTAAGAGCTGGCCCACATTTGGCTGGATCCGTTCACTGCAGATCTGGATTTTGCTCCCCCAGATGGTCAAGCTGGTGCTTTCCTGCCATTTGATCCTGGGCATGTGACAGCCATCTGCTAAAGATGCCATCACAGGTGACAGGAGTGTCCCTGTGAAACTTAAAGCAGGCCAGTGCTAGGAAACACCTTCCAGAGGTGGGCTCCCATGCCAGCATGAGTTGAGTTCTATAAGCGCTGGTGACATCTCCCTGAGCAGAGGTAGAGCCTCTACGTTGACTTGTAGGAGCAGGAGAAGGTTGTCCACCTTCAGCCCTGGTGTGGGTCTGGGCTGGGGTGGCTGGGGAGGAGGGAGGCAGTGGTGGGTACGTGGTGCTGAGGGGTTTGCGGGTTCCTTTCCCCAGAGGGGTGTTTGTGAAGCTCCGGGACAAGCAGCGTCACCCCGAGTGCTACGTGTGCAGCGACTGCGGCACCAACCTCAAGCAGAAAGGACACTTCTTCGTGGAAGACCAGATCTACTGCGAGAAGCACGCGCGGGAGCGGGTCGTCCCCCCGGAGGGCTACGAGGTGGTCACCGTCTTCCCCAAGTAACGCGCGCTGCTCACACAAGGCCGGCGGGGATGGCTTCTCCGCTGCTGCTTTTCCTTGGAAAGCATCATCCCTGCTCCCCAAAATACCATTTGCAATAAGGAATGCTAGGCATGGCTTTGGGTTTCCTCGCCGTTATTAATCCTCCGTCTGTTCACATGAGATGTCACTAATTGTTCAACATTCTTTTTGTCTCCTCTTTCACTGTTTGGGTTTGGTTTTGTTTTTTTTTTTTTCATACACAGAATTATATTTTTTTTCCCTCCTTCGCGCCCAATCGCACAGTAAAATCAAGAGGCCAAAGCCAGAGATTACAATTCTGTCTCCCGGTTATTTTGCCTTCTGTTTGCATCCAATAAACGGGGTGAATCCACGAGGGAGAAGTGTCTGCTTTCTCTGGGGTTCCCAGGGCAGCAGGAGAGGTGGTGCCCAGTGCGGGGCCGTGTTTCATAGAATCACAGAATTATCTAGGTTGGAAGGGACCTTTAAGATCTTCTCGTCCAACCATCAACCTGACTCCAATATAAAAAACCCATCACTAAACCATGTCACTAAGCACTATGTCAACCCATCTTTTCAGTATAAAAAGACCATCACTTTCCATTACCACATCCCCCATGTGTCCCTTCTGGTCCCCAACGCTCACAAACGTACCTCACCATGAGAGGACCACATCACTGCTTTCCATTACCACAGCCCCCAGGTGTCCCTTCTGGTCCCCAACGCTCACAAACTGAGCTCTGTGGAAACACATCACCTTGAGGCTTGCTAGAAACCAGAGTCCTGGAGCAAAGAGGGGAAGGTTTTGGTGGCCACAGTCCCTGTTCCACCTGTCCCTGTCCATTCCATGCCAACTTCTCTCCCCCAGCACTGTAGGCTGGTGAGGATGAGTCTCACCACCACACACCTCCTTGTTCCAGCCCAGGGCAGAGTCCATGGCCATGGGATCCCATCTCCAAATGAGATGCTGACTGTTCTCTTGGTATAAAAATAAATGGTTTCTAAGACGTAGTGTCATCTTTGCTTTAAAACAAATTGCCAGAGGTTGAAAAGAGAAGGATTTGTAGCTGCACACAGGACCTCTCTGGCAGGCACGGGGCACCTCCACCCCTGGGAGCATCTGCAACAGCCACAGGTAAGAACCCAACCAAAACACAACCCAAAACCCAGTCTTCATCTGACACCAGGATTAAAAGCCTCTCAGATCAACTGTACAGCTTTTTGTGCAGTCGGGGAAGGGATTGATTCTCCAGCCCAGCTAAATTTAGCTCATCCCCTCAGGTTCCTTCTATGGGCAGCAACAAACCAGCCAGGATGGCAGAGCTCGACCAGCAGCTCCTCATCTGGCTCATCCCTGGGAAGAGCCTGGCTTTCTTCACACCTGTACAAACCCTGGATAACAACACAAATTTATTTCAAGGTGATAGTGGGGTTTTTTTGGCCTGCTGGGGTGAGATCTCCCCTCACTGCTGCTAATGGGGGTTAATTCTCTCCCTTTTCCCCAGGGAAAGGCTCTCTGTGCTGCAGCACTGGCCCCAACAAAAAGCCAGTGCAGGGGAGGAGAGCACAGACCCGAGGGCTGCAGGAGGAAACCTGCAGGAGGAAACCTGCAGGAGGAAACCTGCAGGAGGAAACCTGCAGGAGGAAACCTGCAGGAGGAAACCTGCAGGAGGAAACCTGCAGGAGGAAACCTGCAGGAGGAAACCTGCAGGAGGAAACCTGCAGGAGGAAACCTGCAGGAGGAAACCTGCAGGAGGAAACCTGCAGGAGGAAACCTGCAGGAGGAAACCTGCAGGAGGAAACCTGCAGGAGGAAACCTGCAGGAGGAAACCTGCAGGAGGAAACCTGCAGGAGGAAACCTGCAGGAGGAAACCTGCAGGAGGAAACCTGCAGGAGGAAACCTGCAGGAGGAAACCTGCAGGAGGAAACCTGCAGGAGGAAACCTCCTTGCCTGCCTCAAATCAGGGCTCAGGTCCCATCATGGGACCACACACTCCCTCCTGACCTGCTTTCTCAGCTCCTGGCCACCCGCTTGCCTGGCAGAGAGAAAATGCTGGCCCCTGGGGCCATCTGATGTGGTGCACCCCAACGCGGTGCATCACAAGGCCACCAGACTTTTCCATAATCTACAAACATCCATCAGCAAACGATGGCCGGTTCCAGGGGTTGCTCTGGGGGCAGGAGGAAGAGGCTGGTCCGTGCCTGGCCTTTCCCCCTGCCCTCCCCACCCCAGCCCTGCTTTGTCCATCACCCCGTGGTGCTTTATGGCCCCACTGAGTTCCTGCAGCAAAGGCTGGTGGCAGCCCTGCTGGGAAAACACCGATTGTGCGGGGTTTGACGCAGGAGTCGGGGACTACAGAAGGTTTGTGGGGTGGCCTTGGAGGCGGAGGTTTCTATGGCAGATACCAGAGCTGATCCAATTTATTGCTATGGGAACAGGCCAGCCAAGGCCACTCACATTCATCACCCAGGGAGGACTTCGATCACTCTCTGCTGTAGCTCACTGAAAAATACAAAAAAGGAATGTATTCATTTTTTTTATGATGCAGGGCAAAATATTTGGCAACTACAGTCGCTGGAGTCTGGCTTTCCAAATTCCTCTGGAATTTAGCAGTCGGGATTTAGAGTTTGTCAACGATAACAAAATAGGTTAAACAGGGTCAGAACTGTAACCACACTGAGCTGCCTGCTCCACAAGTGAACAATAACCTAAGATAATAGGTAAAAAGTTGCCAGCTGAAGAGTGTCCAGCAGTTTGTGAGTGGGGGACTGTCCCCCATGAGTGTGCAGCGTGGCACAAAGCAGTCTGTCACTTTAAAAACACAGCTTCCTTGGCTGGCAGCGACTCAACACGAGATAAAGCAGATAGAAAAGGGTTAAAAACAAAAAAACAGCATCAAGACAGACCTCTCATTGTCTCCTCTTCACACCCTGCACCATCGCCACCAGCCTCCCCCAGCCTAACAGCAGGGAGCAGGGTGGCCAGTTGCTCCATCTCGCACATTTACACTTAACACCACGAGCTCAGATTGTGGTCAAGGTGGGGTCGTGGCAGCTCAAACATCATTTTTCCTGGGCAAATATGTAAAAATACCCAAATGGCGGCAGTGCAGAGCACGTCTGAGTTCTGGAGAAATGCATTAAGTAGATTCTAACATGTGAGATAAGTTTACCACACATTTTTCTTGTCATCACCTGTAAAAACCATCAGCAGCCTCTCCCCAGGCTCCCCATAAGCTGTTGGGCAGATTTAGCAAAAAAAAAAGAAAAGAGTAAAATGAAACCTGCCAGGAGACACACAGTAGCAAACAATTATTCCATTTAGATACATCATATACTGTTAAATTTTGTAGTAGGCCCTCACTAGCATAAAACAATGTGTAAAGGACACTTTTGCTGAGCTCCTTTGCTAGTGACTCACATGGGGAGACAGCACATGTTGGACTTTGCACCACTCAGGCTAATAAGTAACTGAGCAGAAAACTTCGAAGCTTTTTGTCTTCAGTAATTAGAAGCAAGACAGGGCTTTCAACAGGCAAAGGTCACAGCCAGCCTACTCATTAACGTAACAGATTTATTTGTTCCCTTATAGATAAGGATATCCCTTACAAGGATAAACAGCCCTCACTAATATAAAATAACTTTCTCTATATCAGGCCAACAGATTACTCTCTGGAGAGTAAGAATGACCATAAACTAACTGGAAACTAGTTTCTGAGGTCTGATGGAATAAAATGAAATCCTACCTGCTCTCTGTTGCTTATGTCTTGGCATAACTGGCTCAACTGCAACTGTGACAGCTCTGGCTGCAATTCCACAACTGCAACTTTCAGTTACACCCAGATGATATATTCACAAACCAGAATTGGAAATGTAAAAGCTACCAAGACAAAAACCATTCCTTACGCTTTCAGTTACACCCAGATATATTCACAAACCAGAATTGGAAATTTAAAAGCTACCAAGACAAAAACCATTCCTTACAGCAGTAAGGAATACACAGTATCCTTTCACCTCTCTTTTCTGCCCCGCTGTAGTCTCAAACTCTCCCTTTCCCAGGGTGTGCTCCTGGGAAGCACAGACATCTGCACCAGAAAAAAAGAATAAAATAGTTTTTTTTTGACTCATTGCAGCTGCCTGGTTTATCTTGTGGCCTTTTTCTGACTCACTGAAGCTGCCTGGTTTATCTTGTGGCCTTTTTCCAATGTTTTGAGGGGTTGTGTTGTTGGGTTTAATTGCATTTTTTTTCCCCAGATGTGTGAAATATGCTAAATAAGTACAGAAAGAGTGAATTAACAGACACAACATAAACTCCGCTTATTGAAGAAGCTGTGCTAAAAACCCTACACCTTTAGGACAAACCAGACATTTATTTAATCAAAATAATTTGCAGAAGTTAAAAAAGAGGCTACACAAGTGGCTGTTACAAAGGCTCATACTCTCTCCCTTCCAAATAAAACCGCAATTGACACTATATTTCAAAAAAAAAAAAAGTGTTTTAGGACTTCCACAGGAAGATTTTTTTTTAACACAAATTTTCCATTTTTCACCACTGATCACAAGAGCTAGCTGCAAATGTGAAACATGCTGGGTGTCTTAATTCTTTCTGAGACCCTACCGAAGCAATAACATGAAACTATCACCTGCCTTATGCTGTAGAACATGTTAAAATTCACGGGAAGAACACGAGGGAATTTGTACAAGGCCTTAAAGGAAGCATAAAGGAGCGGTTACGTGCAAGTGACTTCCCTGGAAGATGTGGTGTCAGTCCTATGTTTGTCCTGTAAAGGCTACAGGCCACGTCTGCACATTAAAACACACATTCTGCATTGGCATCTGACGATTCTTCTAGGACCTTGAAGACACCCATTTTTTCCTTTTTCATTTTTTCAGAGGTCTTCATTTGATCTAGGATTAAAAGAAAACAAAAAATCAATAATAGGTGAAGTGTCTTCAACCCTTCTATGGCAGAAATTATAAAAAAATTTTGCTTCATCAACAGTTTGCTATTAAAAGGTTGTCCTTGAAAATATTTTTCAGTTCTATACTTTAATAAAAAAAAATAATTCCACCACTTCTGGCTAAATCTGGATAGAGATAAGCAATTTTAAAATCTGCCTGAACTAGTCTTGTTTTCCTAAGAAAACAGAATGCAGGAAACCTATTCAGTGAAGTTACGAGGAGAAACACAGGAAGTTATAGCTCTTCTAAGAAATATTCTTTCCTAAATTGCAAAGTCCTACATATTGTTTTCCTAGCACTTCATATCACAATATTGCAGTTCCAGTGAATGAATGAATCATTTCAAGTTAACAACTATGTCTTAAAGGGCTGGGAGGTGGCATTTTAGTTTTTAAATTATTAACTGCAGTTAGCTGTAGTATTTAAATACTCAGTACATAATGCCAGACTAATATATTTGTATACACATTTTTTGACAACGTTAATATACTAACTTTGCTTAGTATAGCCAAGAAAAAAATAAGCAACCATTATAAATGTTGCACACTACTAACATGATATAAATGGCACCTTCTCCAGGTTGGAAGGAGAAATCAGACTGTTTCATAACCCAAACTTGCAAAGACAGAGATAGACCATATTATCGGTGCATCAAGAATAATTTTCTACATTAGCAGTCACTTAACTGAAATAAGTTGTTTTATAAAACAATTTTAGATAATCTAGGAAAAAAATATATAAGTATAGCAATTGTCCTAAGGCAAAGGTATTTTACTCAAACTATACATATCACACTTAAGGGCTGTCATTTTTACCTCTAAATTCTGTAATGACTGATTTTTTCCTGTATCTATGCTTTGAGGCCCTCCTGAAGATGCTGAAGGAAACAAAGCTTATACATTCTACTATTTAGACAAATTGGACAAGATTTTTTTTTTTTTCCTCCTTTCTCAGAAAACTTAAGGTTTTTTTAGAATATGCTGGCTTGATCAAGCAGTAGAATTTGCAGACAACCTCAAAAATTTTTGTGTGGGTTGCTTTTTTAATAGTTGATCCACTGACAAGCCATAGGAACTCTGAAGAGCTCAAATTTTTTCCCCAAAAAAGCAGACTATATTTTGAATTATGATAGTATAAAACCAGGTTTTTAAAACAAGTTTACTGAAATAAATATTTTCTGAGAATTCCTTCTATTTTGAGCAACTACAGCAACTTACAGGGAAAACTGCTTTGCAGAACACCTAATCTATGCTTTTCATTCACAGTATGCTCAGGGCATACTATGCATTAATGTGGTTTGCTGGAATACTTTTAAGTTTTGTTATTTCTTCTTCAGCAAATGCTATTGGAAATGTCAGTAAAGGGGCCAAAAGGGTCCTTCTTCAGATGTGCAACACAGCTGTAGGGAAGCAAAGCTGTGGCAGCTTTCTACAAAATACAAATTTACTGTTGAACAGAAAAAAAATGTGGAAAAAATACAGATGAAAACTCTGACTTACCAATAAGATCACTTCTATCCAAAAGTAACTCTAGATCTTTGTCACTGATTACTTTTTCTTTAGATCCTTTAACCTCCCTGTTGAGGAAGAAATAACCTCTCTTAATACAGATAAAAGCATGTTGCAGTTAGTATTGCATAGAAGTAATTTTTTCCCAAATAGCAGAATCCCTAGGACACTTTTTCCACTATGAATACCCACATCATCACTTCATAAGACAGGAAAGCTATTGACAGCTGCTTGCAAGATGCAAGTTGGCCCAAGAAAAATATGAAATCTGCATACCTCTCATAGTCTCTGGATTTCAGTAATTCTAGCAATTCCTGAGGGTCCAGGCAGCTCTTTGACTGTGTCAGACCGGATTTGCCACCTTTAAACTGATCTGTAGAAAAAAAAGACATTTTAAGAAAGTACACAGGGACAGGAACACATTCTGTGAATAGTTAAATCACTGCTGGACGCACATATCGAACAAATTACTCTTGCACATCAAAACTAATGCCATGTTTCCTTGTTTTAGCCCTCAGGGAAACACACCTTAACGCTAATAGGTGAAAAAAAGTCAGAGACACACACAGAGTTTACATGCAGGCCTTTCACCTTCTAGCTGTAGTTATGCAGAAGAACTGATTGAAACACCAATTTAACATGCACACACATGCATACACACAGAGCAGGAAAGCTGTTAGTTCTACTTACAGTAAAAACCCTGTAAATAAAGTTAGATGGTGGATGCTGAAGTTTGTTCCCTTTGTATTGTAAGCTGGTTGAAACAAAGTAAGCAGTATTAACCACAAGATAGGAAACACGTGAAAGATATGTGGTTTGCAGCAAGAACATCCCTCTTGTTTAATTGCCTAGACAAGACATGACAGAGTAATACACCCAACATAGGTGGTTGCTGGAGTTGACTGTGCCAACGCTTATCTACACACAAATCTGGATGTCAGCACAAATATCCAAAAATTATATAAGACTATTACTAACTAAAGCTAAGCATGGATGAAGTCAAGCTCAGTCTTGCACATTTCAAGGAGACAGGCAAGGCTTACTGTTCAGTGCCAAGTTTCCCCAGTTTTTATCAACATATAGCCATTTTATTAATGAGTTTTCATCGATCCCTTTCATCACACCACTGTTCTTCCCCCTGCTTTGGTTTCAGAAGTCCTCCCCACACCTTTTCCCACCTCCCTCCAAGAACTGACTGTTTCTCTGGGATGTGCACATCAGATTAAGTTCCAGAAGAGGTTTGAGCTACAGGATTCCCTCTCCCACTAACATCTCCTGCTGTGACACACAGGACCCAGGTCCTGCCACACATTATTAGTGATGCAGTCTCTCCCTTTTAGCTTTTAGTGTTTCACAAATTGTATGGCATCGAATTCGTGCTGTACAGGTCTTGGGTTGCAATAATAGCAACATAGAAAAGTACAGAAGACCCTATCAAGCATTTAACACTTTAAATAGAGGTTTATGTCCATCACTTCCTCCTAGTCTGACAACTACTAATTTAACTAACATCATGCTGGTTCTCACAGTTTCCTAGGCAACTCTATTCAATAAAACAGAAGCACAAGATGGAAAAAGTCACCTGGTGCTGAGGACAAATAAGCACTGTTTTGCAATAAATTCCAGTTCTTAAACTCCAGAAGTTGTACTGTACATATCCTACATGGCCTGACTTAAGCAAGCTCTGTGATATCCCTTCTACATTCACTCCTCTAAAGTTCCAGCACTTTTTTTAGATATTAAAAATCACAAGATCTATTACATCACCTTTACATCTATGCAGTGGATCCAAAGGTTCCTGGAGGGGACACCCCTACTTAAGCCTCAAGATTTAGATATGATTCACCAATGGTTACCAAGATAAATATTCAACTTATTGCTAAACTGAAGGCATGACCCAACTTGACACTTAGCTTCCTACCAGTGCAACTAGTTCCAGTTCCCATTCTTACTTTGCTACACAGCAGTCATCTACTATTAGAGCCCATTCTGCTTCATGCACTCATCTTGTCACTTTGGTTTTTTAACTTCAGGTTGGACCATAACCAACTAATTAAACCCCAAATTTTTCATACTTAAATTGGTCACAAGAAGGCAGAGCTCAGTTCTGGCAGTCACACCAAAACAGCAGCAGCAAAGAGGTTACAAAGATAGAGGGTAAAGGAAGCATCTAACAAAGATAACATCATCCAAAACCAAAGGCAAACTGCAGCTTCAGCCTGACAATGGTGCACTGTGCAGGAGACAGTTACAGGTGAGGCCTTGATGCCCCTTCATGCCCTCATGAAAATGCCTTTCTTCCCCCTTAATATACTAAGAGAATTTCTTAACCTCCTTTAAGCTTTAATAGAAGGCTAATTATTGTGAGAAGCTCATACCAAGTTACAAGAATTGTATCTTCAAGTGAGCTTAGTGTTTGGAAAATGCTGTAAGGAGCATGTCCAAATGACACAGAGTAAGTTATGGGAGCAAAGCAGGATTCCTATAGGATCTAAACAAGGAAAGTTTATCCTGAACAGAGACACTTCAACCCAATCACTTTCTAAAGACTACTGAGTATGACCAGCTATACAATCAAGAACACAACAAGAATCACCATTGTTCTGCACATAAAATCAAGGACTATTGTTCTATTCAGCACTGGTTAATTGTTCAAACAGGACTATTCTACTGTGGTTATAACATACTGTTCTTAAATTCAGAAGGACAGATGCAAACAGGGCACTGAAATTTTTAAGGTTGTTTTACAGCTCTAGGATTTGCAATCTCAGCCAAGTTTCTGAACCCCTCAGAAACCAAATGTCCATAGTCTTTACTCATTTTATCAATTTTAATAGGAACACTCCCTACTCAAGCAACTGGCAAAAAAAAAAATCTATTGCTAAGCTTCACATCATGACACACTGCTCTAGGTGTCATTAGGTAGACATATTGTACCAAATTATAAACTGTTATAAATTAAGCTGCAAGTAATAGACATTTTTAAAATTTGCTTTTCCATTTATATTCTGGTTAAATTAATCTTATTTTTAAAAATAATTAACTCAGACTTGTCAGCTAACCCCAGCATTTTTGATGCCAGAAGTCCAAAAACATTTGGGTCAAACAATCATCTTGCTGACAAACTGTCAACAAGCCCAGAGCTCTACTCTCTTATTGCCTGGTTTGACTTGTATTTCTTCCAGGTAGGTTCCCTGTCCCACCTCCTCTCTTTTCTTCCTTACCTACTAAAAAGGAGTAGTCATAACATGGTGATTCCAAAAATACTGGAAGTGCTCTCCTTTAATTTGCTGCAGAAATTATCTACAATGTATCTAAGGATGAATTTTGAAAAGTAATACTATATAGCCACTTTGTGGGAGGATGAAGCTTTTTGCATTTAAGAAAACATACTAAGCAGTCACAAAACAGCGCAGTAAGAGGTCTCCTCTTGAGATTTAAAGCAGGAACACTTCCTTACAGGAAATCATAGGAGAAAGATACTAACTTTTGTGGATAATCAGCTTCTCCAGCTTTCTCTTGGCAGCAGCTCTCTCCACAATCTTCTGGTCAATAGTATTTGCTGTCACAAGACGATAAACCACCACCGGCTTTGTCTGGCCAATTCTGTGACACCTGTCTTGGGCCTGCAAGTCCGACTGGGGGTTCTGAGCAGATAAAGGAACAAGTTAGCCACACCATTAACCTGCTCTTAAGAGACATACTATAGACAGCATTTTCAATAACAAGCTCTAGAGTCAGAGCAGAAGCACTAAGCAGGGCAGCTTTAGCTGAGGGTGTTAGCTGTAGGTTTGTAGGGGTTGGGATATTTTTTGAGAATAAGTTTCCAGCCGTCTCTGAAGTTGCTTTAGCTCCCCTGAAGCTGAATAGTAACACAAACAGCACAGCTGTCTATCAAAATAAAGTGAAGATGTAAATATCTTCAGTCTTTTTCTTCCATACTTCTCTTCTTCCCAGCCTCCGGACTCACAAGAGCAGCAGAATCCTAGCCAGCTAAAACACACGTGGCAAGTCACAGGAGGAAATTCAAGGGGGTGGTACTAACACATGGCAGCTGTTAGAAACAGGGAACCTGTAGAGGGTCTAGCAACACTCAAATTGAATGAAGGAAATGTATCTTCAACTGTAACAGAAAAACCCTTCCTGCTTTTGGTGTAACTCAGGGGCAAACAGGTGAGTTTTGGAAACCAGCTCTAACATTGTATTTGATAGACTAGGGACTTTTAAACAAGGGTGCGTATTTCCTATGTAACAAGTTTGCATACACCACTCAACTCTTATCTTCATGTAACACCTCATTAAAGTTACAGAAATGGTCTATACCATGATGGGTTAGTAAATGATTATCAAAAGCAGCAATAGAGAAAGCATTTTATGACACATCACTAGGATAACAGTCTGTAAACGTACCCAGTCACTATCGTATATGATAACTGTGTCTGCTGCAGTTAAGTTGATGCCCAGGCCTCCAGCTCTGGTACTCACTAAGAACAGGAAGACTTCAGGGTCAGTATTGAATTGATGCATCTGGAAGAGAATTTGTCTATTAAAAAGCAGCAGATGAATCAAACACAATGTAGCTTATGTTTTGAGACCTGTGTTTAAGAAGATGAACACATAAAACACAGCATACTCTGTCAGAGGCCAAACTAAGGCTTTAAGCAGCATTGTCTGCATTTGGGATAGGACAAGACCAAGAAGTGACTTTATTTTCTTGTCTGATGATTCCAGTCAATGAGTTGTCTAACACACAGAGCAGAGATGACTATAGTGAAGTATGGCCCAAATCACATTCACCTCCACATAACCTACCACCCAGTAATGAGGAAGGTGAGCACAGTCCAAGCTGACAGAGCCTAAAAACATATTACTTCTCAAAACAAGCAACAATCTAAAGTATTGATGCCAACTCGACCGTAACTTCCAGCCACCCTGTATACCTCTGCCTCTTCTGCAGCACCAGCAGCAAATCATGCAGCTGGGAAGACCCTTGCTGAACTTCATCCTACCACACTGTGGTAAGGACACAACTCCTAAAAATCCGCACAAGCCAGCAGTACAAAGTTTTACAAGCTTATTAAAAGCCACTATAGCTTGCTGACATATTGCTAGTTAGGCCTTTCCTCTGTAAGATTCAGCTCTAGCAACCTAAGGGCTTAGGGGTTTGGTTTTCCTCAGCCACATTGTGGCAAGAGGGGAAAAAAAAAAAAGAGACAAAGGGAAGCATAATTTGAGCTAGATGATCTGTCATCTGCCACTGGTTTTCCATATCTTCATGAACATACATAGTGCATACTTTGGAGGCCAGATGGCAATCGCAGCACAGCCCCTATATATATCCTGCACACTTCCTCCATATACACATTGCTCTTTTACATCTCTGCAAACCCCCAGAGAGGTGGTTTTCCAGAGCCACACTGCACAGCCACTCTTTATGATAAATATATGCCTCGGTCATAAGGCATTCCGTGGTTATTTGAAGCCACT
This sequence comes from Calidris pugnax, assembly GCF_001431845.1. Lineage (NCBI taxonomy): Eukaryota > Metazoa > Chordata > Aves > Charadriiformes > Scolopacidae > Calidris > Calidris pugnax. The sequence continues at coordinate 4,966,039 of NW_015091042.1, forward strand.
ACAAGTATGCAAGACCAAAGGATTGCACTGGAGCAAATCCAGATGCAATTTCAGGCTCAAGTTACAGGTGTCTCACTAGGTACAAAACCTCACTTCCTGGAAATCCACTTTATTTGGCATTAGATTTGCAGCACACTCCCACAGATGCTAGCATCACATCCTAGATGTTAAGAAACAATACATGCAAGGGTAAAACTGGGATTAGCATCTGCCACAATCAAGATGTATTACATACTTCACATTTGGGCAACAGAGTACTTGAGCACCCATCCTTCTAGGCATACCCCAAGACAATGATTAGTAACACATTTCATTGCTTCAGTATTTTTGAGCTGCAGAGACTAAAGCAGCAGGAAGGATCTCAGTTTTCAACAACATAATTTGCCTATTCAAGGTTAAACATTGTGCAAAATCATGTTCCAGTATCACAGGAATAAGAAGAATTTGTTAACAGGCTCAAAGGGCATGAACATCTACTCACATTTTCTTCTCTCTCCGAGTAGGACATAGAGCCATCCAATCGACTGAATTTGAAGTCTCTCAGATAGCAGTAATCCATCAAAATGTCAAGCATTAGAGTCATTTGTGAGAATAACAAGACCTACAAAACCAGGAAGATTCCTTAGGACCATTTTTGGCTCATAAGGAGACAACTATGCCCTTCCCCTAATACCATTAGCTTTACCTTATGTCCCCTCTTTTTCAGCTCCGGAAGCATTCGATCCAAGAGCAGAAACTTGCCTGAATTCTTTACTAGATCTTCATCAACCTTGGAACAGAGGAGAAGGGATCATATATTAGGATGGAAGGATACCAAAGGTTTCCCCCACTCATAAGCACCACCAAAAGCTGTCTGAAAGCTTCTTGCAGAAAACAAGCTTGCGCCATCTTTTTAACTAAAAGCTTTAAGATTGGAAGCAACACTAATTTTAGCAAATCTAAGAAGAATTTGTTAACAGGCTCAAAGGGCATGAACATCTACTCACATTTTCTTCTCTCTCCGAGTAGGACATAGAGCCATCCAATCGACTGAATTTGAAGTCTCTCAGATAGCAGTAATCCATCAAAATGTCAAGCATTAGAGTCATTTGTGAGAATAACAAGACCTACAAAACCAGGAAGATTCCTTAGGACCATTTTTGGCTCATAAGGAGACAACTATGCCCTTCCCCTAATATCATTAGCTTTACCTTATGTCCTCTCTTTTTCAGTTCGGGAAGCATTCGATCCAAGAGCAGAAACTTGCCTGAATTTTTTACTAGATCTTCATCAACCTTGGAACAGAGGAGAAGGGATCATATATTAGGATGGAAGGATACCAAAGGTTTCCCCCACTCATAAGCACCACCAAAAGCTGTCTGAAAGCTTCTTGCAGAAAACAAGCTTGCGCCATCTTTTTAACTAAAAGCTTTAAGATTGGAAGCAACACTAATTTTAGCAAATCTGTTAAATAACGATGGAACTAAATCAAACCCCACCATTTCATACGCATAAATAATTTAAAAAAAAAGAAAAACAAACTAGTTTTCATCCTATTTCTGGAAGGAGAAACCCCGATTTTAATTTTTCCACATGAAAAAGCACTATTGTTTCTTTCCTACCTTGTAATTAATGCACAAGGCTTCCACCTACTGGATATGAGGAAGCACTGCTGAACAAGTTACTACACATCAGCCAAGTGACAAAAGTTCACAGAACAAGTTTTCACACTGCTACTTTACACCCCTCTTCTGCTCAACTGAGTTTGTTAGATCTAATTCCTGCTACAGGCAAAGAGCAGTGATTTAGAAACTTTTCAGCCACCTTGGTAAGTCCTAATCCATTTTCCTGACCAGGTACTAGCTCCTGCAAGTGATGTCAACTGTAAAACAGTCTGCATTTTCTACACATTAACTGATTTCCTTCCCCTCATCGCCCAGACTGGGCTGCTTTTTATACACTGACTTTACACTGATAAACTTCAATAACTTGCTCCTGAGTGCAGCTGCATCTGTTATCACTCACTGAACAGGAAACATGACTACACATGCCCACAACCTTACATTTAGAATGTACAAGCAACTTCTAGTTTTTCAAGATTCTTTCAATTCAAATTACTTCATACTTTCCTAGACTGCCAACTGCTTTTTGTAGATAATATTAACAGCTGGCCGTTATGATATAATTCAGATTCTTTCCTTTTTGGGGAGAAGAAAGGACGCTGTATCCTCTGAGCAGACCACTCTGTTGTACTTGGTTCAGCCCTTCAACATCTCACACTGAAAAGTTATCGCGACACCTCTTGTGGCGTTTACAATTTATGCCATGAACAGTTTGCCAAGGTCAGCAGTTTTTGTTTAGAAAATTAACTTTTGTGAGGAGAGCTTGAGGCAGATCCTAAGACACTTCCAAGTCAATGGAACCCAGCTACTGTTTTAATTCAATAACTATGCCACCCCTCATCTGCTGGGAGCAAAATGAAGAATGCTACCGCATCATTATACAAAGGCTAAATGGGCCCAGAGGCTGAACTGGTCTCTGCTGCTGCAGGAAGCTTCAAGTAGTGATTCAGCCACACTGCTGGAATTTAGTGGGGAGACGTATGCCAAATACATTGAAAAGATCATACTTTACTGCCAGCAGATCACAGTCTATTGCTTTTTAATGCCCAGAATAATTTTTCTCATGATCCTTTGAAAAGACATACCTTGAATTGTTGTGTAGCAGGGTCCAACGGATATTCAATAAGATAGGGGTGATTACAGCATTTCCTCAGTAACATCATGATATTCTGCAGTTTAAGGTTCACCTCTGAATCCATGGGAATGCTGACTTCTACCACTGGCCTTGAAAAGATACATCATCTTATTAGCACAGAAAGTGTCACCTTATTGTGCTACAGATATTGAAGAGAAAAAAATCAAAACCAAAAAAAAATCAAAACCAAAAAAAAAAATCAAAACCAAAAAAAAAAACAAAGCAAGGGATTCACATGCTGTGTCAAATGTCCTCAAAATCACTCATAGTTAGCAAAGGTACTACCAGACAAAACTTACGTTTAGTGCCAACACCTGCCACCAAAGGCACAAGTGTTTATCATTATTGGTTCAAAATACAAAAGGGCAGTCAGTAGCAATCAGAAGCAGAAAAAACAACTTGTGCAAGTCACCCAACAGAAAAGGGAACAGACACAAGCCTGCTCTGGAACAAGTGGTCAGATCTCCTGCAGAACAATACAAAAAAAACAGCTCTCTGCCTACTCCCTTTTGGCCACACGTACACATTGCAGGTTTCACAACAGATAGAGATATTTAGCTCTTCCAAATCTATGTGCCGTCTCCAACACAAGGGATCTATGCATATTATAAAACTAATACAAATATTTAAGTATCTGTTCTTGCAAAGTACACTGGACTACAATAAGAATCTGCAAAATAAATCATAGAATGGTTTGGGTTGGAAGGGACCTTAAAGATCGAGTTCCAACCCCCCTGCCATGGGCAGTGAAATCTTCCACCAGACCAGGCTGCTCAAAGCCCCATCCAGCCTGGCCTTGAACACTTCAGCCCTGAAGATTAATCTGGTTTTCCTTATGCCCAAGAGACTCCCAACCAATTGAGAGCCACCAACAGACCTTACCAAAGCCAGGAACAAACAATTTCTCAGATTCTGCAGTCCTGAACCTCAACTCTGATCTTAATCACCTGAAAGCGACCAATACCTGTCACCAAACCAGCAATAACCATGCTGGCCATTTGGGTTCCAGGCCTCAGCTCATGCCTGCATTATTTCAGGAAATTTAACAAGGCAACTACTTCTCCCTTTTCTCCAGTCTTGAGCCTAAACTTTGCCTCAAGTATTCCTGAATAATTCTGCAAAGACCTAGGAGTTAACTCTAGTTAGCACACCAGCATTATCCCTTGTCCTGCCTTTGAGCCTATGAAAGATACCTACATATTCTTCTCCATCAATTTAAGTAAACCTCTGGAAGCAAACTAAGATGTGGATATTCAGTATAGTAAATAAATATTTTTCAAAAAGGAATCTTTGAGGGCAGGTACCTCTCTTTTTCTACTTCCTCTTGCATTTTGCTGATCAATTTTTCCAAGTCATCAGGCGAATCATTATGTTCTTCACGATAATCAACCACTTTTCGGCTACGGCGTTTGGGTCGACCTGTAGGACTCAGCTCAACTACTTCTTCCTGGGGGGAAACGATAACATTGCCATCAAAAGCAGAAAAGCTTCAAATTCAAAGGCCTAGGCTGACCCAAGAATTCCCAATACTGAAAGAGGTCTCAGTGACATTCATCATGCAATACCTAGACTAAACAACTTAAGTTTTGCCAAGTAGAAAATGCAGCCCAAATTTTTAAAGTTAAATAACTATAGATTCTGAAAGCTTCTGCTTGATTTTTAATTTTAATTGATTTTAATTTTACAGCAGAAGCTGTCAACCCCATGTTGAAAGCTTCTACTTGATTTTTAAAGGCTGCATTAGTACGTCGCTAATTTTACAGCAGAAGCTGTCAACCCCATGAAAACTCTAATCTTTTTCCCACAAGTAATCAAGAATATATTTACACAGATACTGTATTAATTCTGTCCGCTAAGACCAGTCACAGCAACTGCCATTGAAACAGTGAGATCAGACAGGAAATTTAAGCAAAAAGTGGGTTTAGTTACAACAGTAATAAAGCAATACCAATGGTTTTTTTGCCTACAAACCATTAATAGCCAGTGAAAACTCTAATCTTTTTCCCACAAGTAATCAAGAATATATTTACACAGATACTGTATTAATTCTGTCCGCTAAGACCAGTCACAGCAACTGCCATTGAAACAGTGAGATCAGACAGGAAATTTAAGCAAAAAGTGGGTTTAGTTACAACAGTAATAAAGCAATACCAATGGTTTTTTTGCCTACAAACCATTAATAGCCAGCACATTTCTAACATCCCCATTAGAAGATACCTCATTATTTCCTAACAGCTTGGTGATGGTGCGATTTACAATGGCAGTATAGAAAGTTTCTTGCTTCTTTGCCAGGGGTGCATATACCACAACTTCTCGTTTAGGAGGAACCTCAAGAGCAACATCAGACTTCAGTCTCCTCAGTAAGAAAGGTGTCAGAATCTGAAATGTTGAGCAGATGTGTTTCAATTACTCAAAGCTCTCAACATGGCTAGTTTAAAAAACAAGAACAGCCCCCCCAAAACTCACAAACAAGTCTACTGATATAATGTTATTTTGACAATTTAAAGCAAGGGAGTTATTTTGCAGAGATCCACATTTAATTTTTTAATATGGATGCCTACTCCAAAACTTTTACACACTTTTCTGCGCATGCTGGTAACACAGGTGTTTAAACACCACATCCATTGACATTTGAAAAATGTTGAAGTGCTTAATAAAAGGTGCAGCAGTAACTACATTACAGACCTTTCAAATAATTTTCATTAACTGAAAGGAATTTATTACGAAACAGCTCATTTTAGTTATATTTCTTAATCAAGGTATTCCAGGAAAGCCTCAATCCTTTAACCAAAATAAATAATGAATTGTCATTGAGAATTATACCTAGAGGATATAATTTATCTCTCTCACAATCACTAATGATGGTAAAACCACAGTTCTGCAAGCAAGTTATCTTTCAATGATAATTCTTTTGGCAAGCAGAAGTAAGAACTGCAATTAAGTCTGACTTCTCAATTCAGTTCCAAGAATAAAAATGAATCATTATCAAAGAGGTATATTGTTCCTTTCAGCATTTATAAGGGCTGTAAAGATTGGAAAAAAAACCACACCACGCAACACAACAAATCTAAGGAAGTCCAGAAGTGCCACAACAAAAGCCTCAGGCCCACATTTCTGCTCCACAAGATTTTGACACTTCAGAATTAATGGTCAATGCTAGAAATAAACCATGAAAAAAAACCCACACAAAAAAAAAGTAAAAACCTGATGCAGCATATGTAAGATGTTTTGCTCCCTTTCTTTAGCAATAATATCTTCAGCAGTTTCTGTAATGCTGGTAATATCAAACCAGGATTCAAAGCTATAAAAACAAAAAAAAAGGAAGAGTTTACTTCTTAGCTATTATTCCTCATTATTTAAGTATACTATTCTTCTCTTATCCTGCAATTTAAGAAAAACAAAACATGAATATTCACCATGAATACAGGGTATTTTTGAAATATCCCTGTCAATTCAGATGCTTGAGGTTTTAAGTGATCGGTAAAAATACTTGTTTTAGTTGGAATATTCACTATGATCTATTACATTCAGTCTAGACACTAACTTAATTCCAAAATTAGCATAAAGACTGTTCTGGCAAAGTTCTTCCACTTCACCTCCTGCTGCTTCAGAAAAGGATCTCTCTCCCAGCCTCACAGAGCTTTCTCCAGCACCAGGCACTTAGGATTAGATAAACGTCTCTTCCCCACAAAATGCTCCTGTCCTAGCTCAGAGTTGAGCTTCCACCACTATCCATAGACCTGACAATTACTCCCTTACTTTCTGAAACAACTAAGTGTGAAAGCAAGACACATTTCAAAGCATCTACCACCAAATAATTATACCAAATTACAACCATACCATAAAACGGCTCTTCACAAGTTTGATAATTAGTCACAATAACGCCCAAACAAAACAAAGGGGAATAGTTCTCACCATCAGATCATAACCTACCTTTTTAAATCATCAAACACATCTGGCAACAGGAAGTTAAGCAGTGACCAAAGCTCTGCCAAGTTGTTCTGCAGGGGAGTACCAGTCAACAAGAGTTTATTGTCCGCATTAAATCGTTTCAGTTCTCTGATAAGGCGGCAGTTCATATTTTTAATCCTGTGACCTTCATCTACTATTAGATATTTCCAGAAACAGCTCTAGAAAAAGAAAGGGTATTTCAGGTAAATCTTAGCTTTACTCCATGAAAACATGTACCAGGTAAGGCAAGCAGCACTAATAAGACTGTCTAATACTGCCCATTACAAAGGTTCTATTTGCTGTTGTTCCTCACTTTGCCAGACTAGAAGAGTTGAGTCCAAACAGTTAATGCCACACATCTGCTTCATGGTGACTGCATTTAGAAAGCTTAGGTGATTACGACAAAACTCTTACAAAAAACTCATTTCACCGAAACAATTATTCTGACTTCAATCATCATAATTATACACGAAGTGTAGCTTGTACCACAGGCCCTCCCTCACCATCACCTACAGAGAGGCAATGAGAAGAGCAGGTATGCTGTAACTATCCCCTTGCTTTACTTTTTGGATAGTGTTCTGATTGAAGAACTTCTTAAGCATAAAATCCCAGAGGCACTGCTACCAAGGAAAAAGAAGTGAATGCCACTATAAATGCCATAGTATGACACTAGTTGTACAAATAGCATGTGAGTTTAGATTTTTTCTTTACTATAGCGAAATGCACTGCGATTAATGATGAGACATTCCTCCCATCCTAGGGCTTTCAGAACTTAAGCTACCTGCAGGGCATTTCTGTCTCGCATTGCTATTTCAAAGGAAGTAATGACCACGGGATGGATTTGCAGTGATCCTTGTCGTTCGTGGATTTTACGGACCAGTTTCCGGCGTTCCTGCTGAGGTCCATGATAGAGCATTAGTGGAATCTGAAAGAGAAGAGGTTTAGAAGTCTGGTGAACTAAGCTCATTAAACCTAAAGAAGATAGTAGAGATAATTAGCTTTGTAGAAGACTGTAAACACATCACAAGTCATGGCACAGTGTGTAGTAACCACCTTTGTAGAAGACTGTAAACACACCACAAGTCATGGCACAGTGTGTAGTAACCACATAAACAATTACAATTAGACTGATGTTCTACATAAAGAAAGTTTCAAGGCAAAGAATTAGAGTAAGAATTAAATCATTTGTTCTTTTAAACCTAAGGAAGAAAAAGAAAAAGCTTTCTTTCTTTTACCTTTGGAGTAAATCTCTTGAATTCAGACATCCAGTTTGGAAGAGTAGACAAAGGACCACATACGAGGAACGGACCGGGGACTCCTCGCTCCACCATCAGTGCTATTGTTGCAATACACTGGATTGTCTTTCCCAACCCCATTTCATCAGCTAAAATGCCATTAATACCATTTTCCCAAAGCATCTGCATACACAGAAAAAGAAATGTAAATGAAAAACAGCCAACACACCTTAAGAACAACAGACATCTTCAGGAACACAACACCTGTAAAAACTCTCTACCAGGCACATTTTATATTAGACAAGTAAGATTTCTCCATGATGAAAATAAATACAAGCATCTCACAAATCCCAGACATTCATACCTAGATGTATGTGCTTCTAGCCAATTAAGTGCATGACTAGGAGGCAAAACCCAGAACAGTATCAAAGGAAAGGATGTAAATTAGTGTCCTAATCAAAACGAACTGCATCAGTACAGCTCACACTACCCAAATTTTCACTCATCTCAGCCCCAAAGAATTCCCTTTTCTCCCCCTCTAAAAGCTCAGGTTATTGTGCTGATTTTTCGGTTTTATCTGTTTAAGTAGCTTCTATAGGAACAGCTATCTCACCATAGGAAAAAAGTGCAATTCATGACCAACACAGCCAGGTGCTCTAGCAACAGCTCTTCCTGCTGACACTGATAACAACTTCTCACAAAAGAGCAGACACAGAAGCACTCTGTGGCTACTGCATTATGTATCTTTGGCTAGTATTTATAAAAAAAATATTTTAACTGAGCTGTTTGTTCCCCTCCCAGAACAGGCCCGCCTTCTCTGACACCTCACAGTAACAAAACAGAGTGGATTTAAGCAGCACTCACTTGTGAGATCAGCCTAAGCCTGTTAAAACAGGATACATATGCTTGGGGCAGGGGGAAGAAAAAAAGAAAGAAAAAAAAACGTAATGGAAATATGAGATCATTAGCAGAATGGAAATTAGCTCTCTTTGGCTCTGATAATTAAAAAGCAAACTCGTTCTAATTTGGCTTGCAAGCAAAAGCAGGTAGAAGTTAAATATTTATGTGGGCAATTTTTATTTCAAGTTTCTTCAGTTTTTTTATGTCAAATGCTGAAGGCAAAAAATATTTTTAAAACACTGTGTTAATATTACTGTGTAGATTCCAAGGGGCAGAGAATGGAAAACACTTTTGTGCCAGGCCTGCAAGGCCATGGGTCTTTAGAAACACCTACGGAATAGGTATTCAAAACCTTTGAGAGAGAAACAGTAAGACTGTCTCATAGTAGCACGTATAGTTCTTCTGCTTTCACAAAGTATTTCTAAGAAGAGGCTGAAAAGACAGTTGAGTTGAACATGAAAATAGATATAGAAAGGGAAGATGGAGAACACCAACCAGAAAGTCTAAAGAAACATTTACAAACACAGATATCCCCCCTGTGCTGAAATATTTTATCTGCTGCTTGACAATTTTTTCCAAACACCAGATTCTCGTATCATGAAAAATCATAAGGAACTGTCTCTCTCTTCTTCACCTTCCCTGTACCAACTATGATTATGGTCTTCCAGTGTCTCTTCCCTTACACTTCTCTGTTTCCAGTCATCAACAGATTGAGTTTCACTAATTGCTCCATACCCTTAGCCACTCCATGCCTTCCACTTGGTACCACCGCATGACACCCCCAGTAAAAATCTTTGGCTGCTGAAAAGGCACTGGTTGTCCATTAAATTTCCGCACTGGATCAAGGAATTGCTTGGCACTGTGTCGTACAGCCTGACACAATCTATCCTTAATGACACTATTGGAGTCGCCGTTTTTCTGCAGGTTTTCTGGACACAGGTTGTCAGAAGAGCTTTCATCCTATAGAGGGAAGTTCAAGGAACACATGCAGGTGACAAGTGGAATGCACACCATAGCCTAGCTAAAACATACTTTTGCCCAATTTACATCTGTCTTAATGTGAAGTAAGCCAGCCCCTGATACAAAGACTTATTTTGAGTAACTGTCAACTCAAAAGTAGAATTTATTTTTAGGATTAATATTACTATATAGGTAGATGTCAACATGCAAAATTTCAATGCCTTATATGCATTCTTTACTCCTTTAGAACTTAAGAACAGTGATAGTTACTGAAGCGATGGGGCTTATGATTTTCTACCCATAAAAGCAAGCAGACTCAAACCTTCCTCACAGCAGCTGGCATTTATACAGCTGTTTCCCTTCTGTAAGTGGATTCTAGAGAACATTGGAAAGAAATTTATATTGTGCATGTAGCTTTAAAACTACAGCAGAAGCAGAGGAGACCACATGTGTTAACTTCATGCTCAAATGCTTAAAAAATACTATGTCTTAAGGTCTTACACAGAAACACAAATATTTCCTAGTAAATTTCTATTTACATTTGAAACTATGGGTTCTGTGAAGTAAAGACACATTCAAATTGAGTGTTTAAAAAATTAGAAGTTTCACCTTGAATTTCTAAAAATACGTATTTAAGTGTATTCACCTGCACCACTCCTTTAAACTTCTAATTCAGGACTTCAATATCTAGCAGAGATGTTTATTTACAGGAAAAGTTTAAAGATATGCTATAAAGTATAAAAAGCCTTCCACCCCTTTGGGCTTAACACACTTAAACTGCAGTAATACATGCCAACATACCTGATTTTCCACTTTGCTCTTTTTTGCCACTGATAATATTTCCTGCAAACAAGGAAAAAAAAAACCTTTGCTTACACACTTTTCAACCTTAAAGGCTTGTGTTTGTATTTCATGAGATCTTTTAATTGTAGGATCTGGACATACTTTAAAAAGCTTTCCCTACATCATCATTAATCATACAAGGGACTCTAAACAACCACACACCAGTGAATGCATTCCAATTACAAAGGGTAACCAAAAATTTGACTGGTAACGTAGTCTCTTCACAGCTTGCCTCCCCAAAAACTTTAAAAAAAAAATTTATAGTTGTGGCCTACCTCTTTGGACATAATTTCTGAGATGTTGTATGTCCCATCTTCTCTGCCTCTCTTCTTTTTTGCACCTGTCAGATAACATTTGAGTTTATACAACACATCAAACATTAAAGAAGCTAAAAACACCTGTACTGAGAAAAGGCAAAGCCTAATAACATTACCTGATTTCTCCTCTTTGGAATCAACAGGATTTTGACCCTAGAAAATAAACATGGGAAGAAGTCAACCATCTTATGCATCTTGAACTATCATGACACATAAAAAGACGTAACCAGCCTCAAACCATTCAAAAGCTTCTTGAAATACTTTTACTATTAAGCAGTTTTTAAAAATACAGCAAAAAAAAAAGGTCCCTGCTTATCTTTATTACTCAGCATCTGGGCTGAATAAACAATCATTGCAAAAACAAAAGCCCCAAGACAAATCCAAACCACTTTCTTTAGTATAAATCAGTCAGAAACACCTCCTTAAGATGACTGTCATTGCATGCAAATTTTTAAGCACTTGTATTAGTCTTCTTATGATTAAAATAAATATGGTGTACTAAAAAGAACCTGCAAGTAAGTACTGGCTAATCTAACTTTAGTTTACCTACCTTGATCAAAATTGTCCTCCTGATTTGTCAGACTTCTTTTATTATTTTATTTTTATTTTATTATTTTATTCAGGAAGTTGCATAAAATAGCTAATCTTACCTTGGCAGATTTTAGCATCATCTCCCTCTTTCTTTCTAACTTCTCTTTCCTCCTTTGTTCCTAAAAAAGAACCCAAACAAACCACACACATTTCTTATCTTTCAATAACACCCAGGAGAGAACTACCCATTAGAGAAGCGATAATTGGCACAGATAGCATTGGTAGAGTTCTGTGTACTCTACAGATTTTTGTTCTTGCAATCTCACTAAAAGCCTCTATTCTGATATAGTTTAACATGATAAAGCAAAACCTGGCCAGTGAATACTTTAAACACTTAAATACAGTAATTTAGAAAGACTCCAAGAAAAATATTTCCAACTTCAAACTCTGGACTGCATGTTTTCCATGTCCACAGCTCCCCTTTAACTTCCACATATTACCACTCGTGTACATTGCAGAACAGAGAGCAATGTAAGCAGCCTACAATGCCTTTAATGAAAAAGTGCTTTCATGTCTTCTAAGAATTTAAGATTTTCATTCCATCTACTATTTCTACTTGCTGAAAGCAAAAGGACCTGGGAAAAAGGTGTTAGAGAGCCTGATATTTGTCAGATGGAGCAAGACTTACTACTGAAACAGACATCCTCTCAATGCAGTAACCACAAATTCAAGCTGACACTTAAAACTAGAGAAGTATTTTAGAAAGGAAGTTCCCGCAGTCTGTGTCACTTTTATGAGAATGTTGTTGCCCAGAATCTTTTCCTAAGAAACTTCCTCTCCCTCAGTCATAAACTCTTACAAGTTTGTCCATAAAGGTACACTTAAGAAAGTCAAGATAAAGCTAGACATGAACTCAGCAGCCCATGGACTAAAATAAAGAAAACACATCAAATCGTTTTATGGAAGCTCTTGTTTGGGAACAGCATCAGATCACTGTAATTTATAAATTTGTTTGAAGGAGGTCTGCATTAGCATCCTGAAGACACCCTTCATCCTCAGCCTTCAGTAATTAGCACCAAGAGGCTCCAGAACTCCCTGCTTGTCCATTCTTTGTATCTTCTATCCTCCCTCCAGGTTTTCTAGTTCCCTTAAACTTTGTTTCTTGTTCCAAATACTCATTTTATCTCCTTAGCACTCAGGCCAACAGAAGAACTGTAAAGATATCAGTGCCACCTTTACACTGTGATTTTAAATTATAGTTCATGCTCTCCCCAGTTTAATTAATTGATTAACTTACAGAATAAATTCTGAATATTATGTAAAGCACCACCTCATTCCTGGGCAGTAATTCCTGTACATTTTTTACTTCAGTTCAAACACCAGGATGGAAAAAAAACCCCCAAACAAACAAACTAAAATCAAACACATGGCAGCCCATCTTAAGAATTGTACAAGAGTACACCTACCTCCAGCTGCTGCTGTTCCATTTTGGTTAGCAGGAATTTGGAATAGATGTTGCTTTTTTCAAGCAAATGTTGAAGCCTTTTATAGCGCATTTCACTTGACTCCCTGTCCCAAGAAGCACGAGCCTGGCCAACATAAAGAGATGCCAAGTATTTATACATGTGTCAGAGTTAATGCTTTTAATATAATGAAGGGTTCTTTTACAGGATAACTACAGTTGTCTCACATACACACAACCTTTCCCTTCCAGTCATTATACATCCATGATTCATGAGTGTATAAACTCACATGTACCTATGAAGTGCTTTAAATGGAAGTAACTTGGGGTTACATTCACTTGTATATATAAACAGAGCTCTGCAACACACACGCCTCTGGTGCAGGAGCACAAGGCATTCAAGGGCTCAAAGGTATCTCAACTCCAATTTAGAGGTTTGGAGTAAAATAAAATTTAAGTTTATTTTCAGCCTGCAAAATTTGGGAGGGGATAAAAACCCACCTACCTGGCAAAATTCAACAGTTTCCCAAGCATTAGTTGGGACGCCTCCACGTGCCATTTGCACACAGGTACAATTTTTCATTACAAACAAGATATTCCAAAAGTTACAAAACCATCACGCCTAATTTACAGAGGTCAAGTCAATTCCCAATGTGAAAATGTAACTTCTCTTTGCTCTGCTTACAAAATCCATGCATGCTTTTAAAAGTAACATCTGTTGAATTAATCAAGGCTGTGCATTTAAAAGTTTGCAAATTACTCTTTAAAATTTGTAACAGGGCTCAATTAACAAGTAAAAAAGCATTCACCCACCTGCATTCATCTGACATGGCCTGTTAGACTGAGATATCAAACCAGTAAAAAGGTGTAAATTAGCAACTCCAAGAGAAACCCCAGAAAGGCAAGATGCAGAGCTTTACAAGATGCTTATCTACACCACTGCCTTCAGAAAAAACATTGGGGGAAGGGTATGAAAAGACAGAAAGGCAAAGGAATCTTCTGAATCTGAGTAACAGGAAGGAAAAAAAGGGTATTAGCTGAATCATGGGATAAATAGTGTGACACAGAAAAGCAGGAGGTGTTTCTCTCCCTCAGAAATCACACCTTTATTTTCCACAATTAGTACTCTGTTATTCTTATCAGGTAGCTATCACCATGTTCTTTTATGAAAGGAATATCTATCTCCACAAGTTCTCTAGGGGGAAGAGACTGCCTTCTGATGACTCTCCATACAGGTCTTTTCCTTCACTTCATAAGTACCTGATCTCAGAAAGACCAACCCTTGATTGCAAGGCCAAGAGAGAATGTAAATAAAATTAAACTAGTTCATTCAGCACATTGTTATCGCTCACTTTTTATTGGAGTGCACACAGCATCCTTCCATTCATTGGCCAATCTGAAGGACTGTTCCCTTGACCAACTGTGAAAATTTCAAGAAAGAAAACTCCAAAAAGATGAACAGCACCGAACTCTTACGGCTTCTCTACTTTGACCTTTGAATCAAACCTTCAAGCTTCAATAAAGTGGGAAATTTTCTTTCTCCCTTTTTGACTGAAGAAATCAAGAATTTGCCACTCTCTGTCATCACTCACATATTTCCATAGTGGTGTTTTGCCATCAGCCCAGAGAAAGAACAAGTGACTCCTTTGTTGAACTGCTGAAGAAATCATCTGTCAGGGGGCTTGCCCAAGTGACAAGCATAAAAACCCCACAAGCTTCAAGAATATCAACTGCCCCCAAGATGCCAGTAAGCCTGGGTTTAACATGAGTGACTTCCCTCGGTCACAGGGACAGGATGACAGAAGCAGACAGGACAATGGAGCGATACCCTTGCTGTAGGCAACTCTGTGTATTCTCAAGAAATAGAGAGAATACAAAAAAACCCAGCTCTATCACACTATAGCACTATTGCAGAAGTGATTGGTTGTGAAAGAAAATAAATTCTAAGTCCTTTTCTCAATAGTTCCTGTGCAATGAGATAATTTGCTCCACAAGGATTTCCTCCTTACCCTCCAAAAGCATTGCCTGCAAATTTTCAGTTCCAAGTCTCATCAAGGAACACCTGAAGAGAAGTTCAGACAGGCTGTATCATGACTTACTGTTTGCAAGAAAAGAAGACTCTAAGATTTCTGGGAAAATAAAGTATTATTTTCCAACTACAGTACCACAAAACGCTGCAGTCTGAAAACGCACATTTATAAATCACAACTTCTCTTAGTCAAAAAAGAAAGTAATTAAAATTAGTTCCAGGCCTTAGAAATTGTATTTTTCATGCCCTTAGGCTTCAATTTTTAAGACATGGGAAAAAGTAACCCTGGTTTCTCAAGTACTTTGAGCAATAGCATTAGTTATTTTAGAATACTAGCCTCAAAAGAGTATTTAAGAGAGGAGTTCTTTCAAGCTTATATTTCCTTATGTCTGAAAAACAATACCTTATATGGTATTTTGATACCTCGATAATTTATATCAGCAGAGGTCTATAAGCATCACGTTTTCATGTTCTCTCCCCCAAACAGATTGGTTAGTATCAACCAATGCTTCATACCAACATGGGAAAACACTCGCAGCAAGAGAGAAATGAAAGGTAATCACTTAATGACTATGTCACACGTGTCAGAGCTGTATCATTTCCTTGAAGCTGTCTGTGTTTACTGCAACACAAGCAGACAGAGGTACACAAAGCAAACCCCAGCTCTTGGGATGATTACACGTACATATACCTTTCTCCTGGCAGCCACACCAGCTCCTGCTCCCCTCACCTTCGGGGTGCCTGCAGGACCGTGTGCCGGGAATGGCATAAGCCCCGTCCTTTTTGGCTAGCTTTTTTTAAGCCAGGCCACCTCCTCCATGCCCCTGCTGCCTAAACTAATACCTGCTACCGAAAGAAAGGCATAACCGGGCTTATATCTGGGAAGGATAAGTCGTATTTATAGAAGTGTCCGGCAGAGCCTTCATCAAGTTGGTTGTTTGGGGGGGATTTTTAATAACAACAAGGAGCAAGATGAAGAGAAACGTTATGCACACAGAGAAAAAGCAAACAGAAGGAGAATGCTGCCTTTGGTATTTCAGGCAGGAATTCAGGAGAATGTGAACTAACTACCCTTTCTGAAAACAGGTTAAAGTCACCGTATCTTAGATTTTTAGGGTCGGAACGACAGAAGTGAAGAGGCAGCCCTTTCATCGCAAACTTAAACGTGTATGAAATGCAACAGGCTTTTGCTGACTGGCAGGGCACACCGTTAGCCTTCAAAAAAAAAGGAAAAAAGAGAAGCCTGCCGCTGATGCTCAGAGGCGTCCGTGAAAGGCAGCCGCCTCCCGCCACTCCGCCCGCCTCCCACGTTGCTTTGTTTGGAAACCGAAGGGGCCGCAGGACACCGGGCCCAGCCCCCCGCCCCCGCCCAGCCGCCTGACGGCCCAGCCAGACCCAA
>NW_015091042.1:4983193-5054897 GCF_001431845.1 Calidris pugnax
GGGTGGCGGGGTTGTGTCTTGTTGGTTCGTCCCCCCCCCGCCGTAACCCCGGGAGGATCCAGGGCGCTGAAGGGCGTTTGGGCCCCTCCTCTCCAGCGAGGGGGCTCCACAGGCCGTAGTGAGCCCTTGGCCTGCGGGGCTTCAGCCACCTTAAGCCGTGCTCCTGGGCCTGTGATATACAGGCCGCACTGACGGAGCCGGCGCCGGCCGGGCACGGCGTGAGGGAACTGCCCGGGCCTCACGGTCCGGCTTCCCTCTGCCAGCAGGATCTCCACCGGGAGAGCATGGACACAGCCAGGGCTGATCGTCTCCCTTAGTGCAAGGCCCTGGATGTTGGCTCGGAGACTTCTGGTTTGTGCCACAAGATGGCGGAGGAGCCCTAAAAACCCCAATGAGCGCCGTACTTTTCCTCTACGGACGGAAAACCGTCCTTCCCAAAGCATAGCCTACATTAAAGTAAATATTTCTAGTGTTCACAACACAAACAGTTTAGCTTCGACTAACTGACGCAAGCTGTCAAAATAACTTTGGGCTTATCCCGTCGCCACAGATCCAAACAGCAATGCTGTGCTGGTAATTTTTCGCACCTGACTGTCAAATAAATCGCTATTTTAAGCTCGCTTCACACACATGGGGACCAGAGCTCCTGGTTCTAAAAAGAGAACTGGAAAGGGAGAGAAGGGAGGCATGAAGAAGCAGAAGAACAGACAAGTCTGGTAATAACTGAGGTGGATGGCATTCTTCTCATTCCCAAAGCCTTAGAGGCTGATTCTGGATGTTGTAATGTGGTTTATGGAAAAGTGATTCTGTTCTGCAAGGCATAGTTTGGAGACTAAGTCAGGATGATTCTGTATCAATGTGAGGGAACCTTAGCAGAGAGGAATGTTATTAACCCCTAATAAAGTTTCATTGGCATTGTGGCAACTGAATGCAGCCTTTTTCAAGCTTCTGATTCACTTGCAACTGTTCTCAAGACATCCTAGTGAATAAACAAAGAAAACCTTTATTAAAGCGCCTTTCATTCTGTGAGACCTTGAAGTATTTTCCAAACTATAGCATTAGAGCAGAATAATCACCGAGATGATAACTGAAATACATCCAAACTGGAATATGATGGTGGCTTAAGTGGCTCCCAACACCAGTTGTAGGTAGGAACCAAGATGAAGGTATAACTAGAATTTCAGGAGCACTCAAGATTTTGGCTGGGATATAAATGTTAACACCTCTGCTTTTTTAAAAAAAAAAACCGTAAGATCTGTCCTGGCCAGAAATTATAAGGAGCACAATTTATATCTCTTATCCAAAGAAAATAAGCTTCTCACTGAAATGCGTAATAGAGTACAAATGTTCCACCTCCCTCCCGGATCCACACACGCTATTTTGTAATAACATTAAGACCATTTTTAGAATGGTGAGACAGTGAGACATGCACAGCCTCACCTCAGATTATCACCTCAAATCAGACAGTTGTGTTTCAGCCCTTTCCTGCTCTGCCCGACGCCTTGCCTGTAAGCTGTTTGGGGCGGGAAGGGATTTGCTGTTGGACGGTGAGGCTGTGGCTCCCTGCGGATGGCTCAGCATCATCACTTCCATTCCTTTTTCCAGGGAGAGACTGTGCTGTTGTGTAGGAATTCTCACCCTTCTTCCCAGCACCAGCCCCCCATGGCTGCATCCACCCCTGGCCCAGGACCCCCTGCTTCTAGATGAGTATTTCCCTTTGTGTGCAGGGTGTTTCTGTCTTCAACTGGTCCTGATTTAGGGCTGGAATATTCTTTTTCTCCGTTCACTCGTAAAAGTCATCAGAAATCAATGAAACTCTTTGGGGACACTGAGATGTCCAATACCCACAAAACTTAATGCAGTGAAAGACTTTGTAAAACAAGTCTTTTTTTTTAAAAAAAAGCTATTCCAGGTAAATGCTACCGGATCTGTCAGTTGTGGCTGGAGCCTGTTGGACACATACCACAGTCTGGTTTTAACATCCCACAGACAGACACTTAAAAGGGGAGCGTGCAAAAGATTCATGTCCAGTCTTGCAGACAAGGGCACTTAGACTGGCTTAGCACACGTGAGTAAGGCCACACCAACAAAGATCCTCCTCCAGATCCAGCTGTGACTGTGGAATGAGCAAGTGCTGCTCATCGCTGCTCCTCTCCAACTGCTCTCGAGACTGAGACTTCAGTATATGGCATTGATGGTCTGAGGTAACAAGGGGAATAAGGCAGTGTTTTGGTAAATAGCTCCTGGGGTAGATTCTTAAGGGTTGGGAATAGGGCTGTTTCCACCAGCAAAGGATATTAAACAGGCAGGGCTGGTAACACCTTCTGTAAGTGTAGCAGGATCCAGAAAATGATGTGTTTCCATGGCATAAATCTCCACTCCATGCTTAGTCCAGGCAAAGAGGTTGTAGCCTGTAACTTCTACCCAGAAGCAACTTCTTTTACCTCAGCAGTGGGTGACTCGTTACTGCAGTGCAGAAAGTCTGTCACCTTTTGTTTCAGAAGATCAAAGTCCCTCGTAACACACCTGGACACTTAGACAGTGCAATGCAAGGTGCGGAGAAAGATGAACTGAGTGGCAGAGAGGGGGCTGGGGGAAATCACAGCGCAAGGGAGCAGATAAGAGTTAGAAAATATGCAGATTGTAAACAAAGACGGTTCTGTTCTCAGGTCGGCCAAGTGGCTGCTGCTGAGTCGCTGTAACTCTCTGGGTTGTCACCTTTGAGATTTACTTGACACTCTGGTATGCAATACAAGAACGCGTGTCGTTTCATCGTGCTCCTTGCCTGCACAGGTTGCCAAATTAATGTACTACAAACTGTAAAAGTCGTTCCTTATACTAATTGCTCTGTCTGCTGAATGACCAAAGAGGAAGCTGGGACTTTGAAATAAGATGGTTTTCTCCAGATGAGAAAAGCTAGACATACAGATTCGGGCTATTTTGCCCTTGTTTTACTTGTTCTCAATGTATGTACAAGGCTTTCCTATTCCTAAGCAAATGAGAAAGTCTCCAAAGCAGACAGCTCTGTGGCAGACAGCAGTGTCATCCCTGAAGTTTGCTCACTGATCTTCAAATTTAAATGTAGGCTTTTTCTTTTTTCCCTTTTTTCTTTTTTTTTTTGCTTAAGAATCAATGACTGCTCTTCCTGATAGTAGAAACCCATACTTGCTATGGCTGAAAGAAATACGCATAAGAATCAATGACTGCTCTTCCCGATAGTTGAAACCCATACTTGCTATGGCTGAAAGAAATACAGTGACAGGATCCTCTCCTCCATCCACAAGCACCATCTTCAGGTGGTCGGAAATTTCAGAGATCATCAAGACCAGTGGGTTGGCAAATTTAACTAAAGCTCCTGTAACTTAGGATTTAAACATCCAGCTGGGAGATGAGTAGGAAGAAAAGCCCTGGAAGCTCTCTGGGGTGTCAGCAGGTAACCCACGTGCTATATATACGATAACGCTAGATGGCTGCACAGTCTCCAAGAAACTGCTGTTGGCTCCAAGTTTAATTATGTAGCTTGTGGGCCTGAAATAAATAAGGTAAGATGTTTTGATCAGTGAAGCAGGAGCACGTTTGCGTGCCAGCCCCTCTGTTTGTAAGCATTCGGCTTCTCTGAGCTGGCAGTCAGAGCCACAGGGCACTCGGAATGGCATTTGCTCATGGCTGGACTGAAACCCCACCAAATAATGAAAATATCATGCTACAGTGATGCACTTCATCCAGATTTGTGACATCTCCATCAGCAGGAGCTGAACAGCACATGAACCAGCTCCCGAGACACACATTTCCAACCCAGCCTTTCGAGTAACCTGAAATCCCTGTAACTGCCAAGAAAAGGGTGGGGTGTGCAGAGCGAGGCAGAAACCTCTGTGGCCATCCAGCTTTGATCAGCCTTATTTGTTTGTTTACAAAGACGTCTAAATAACACCACCCACCATTCTGCACATCAACATCCCAAGCTTTTTTTGGTGTACAGCTCCTAGCTCCTGCTGCAGCAGGCAGCCCAGACAAGACAGAGCAGGATTAGGGTTGTCACGGAAAAAGGATTGATAGCGTGATGTTACGCTTCAGCAGGTAAGCAATTCTCTAAGAGATCCTTCCTTAAAAAGCTGCTGCAAAAGTGACCAAAAAATCACCACGTTTGTCTGACAGTTACGGTGAGCTTTCCGCCTCTTTGAATACGCAGCTTTTATTCACGCATTGCTTAAAAGATTGTGTGTGGGTTTTTTCACTATGATTAGGTCTGGATATTACAGCACTTCTTCTTGTAACGGAGCATACGACATCTGCTAAGAAATGACAGTTTTACCCAGCTCATCAGCTGGTCCAAATCTTTCAAGCGTAAGTTCTGTCAGCAATGTGTTTCCTGGCTTACACTGGGGTAACCGTAACAAAACCCTCTCCTGGTTTCTCTGCCCATAACTGTTTGGCTCTTTGCAATGATTTGTGGCTGTGCATTCGCGCAGGCACCAACTTCATGCACGATGAGAAACAGCACTCACCCTGATAACCTTCTGCTCCAAAACTACAGGCTGTTCTCAAACGATGTGAATACGTACTAGGATCAGAGCTGGCTTCATTTCCAGGCATCCCAGATGGGCAAGGTGGCTCCAAACAACCCTAGAAGGCATCCAGCCCCGTTGGACAAAGCTCCTGGTCCCTGAACCATCTCTTGGCTTGTGGCTGCAAGAAATGAAAATGTTACAGGTGAGGCAAAGAGGGAGAGCAGCCTGTGACCCACTGGAAGCTGGAACTTCTAAGGTTTTCTAAGGGATCTGGAAAAGCTGATCACAGGGCACACAGCAACCTACAGAGAGGTGCAGGCTCAGAGAGAGTCCTCACGTTTGAACATGCCAACTCCCTGCTTCTCCTCACAGTCAAAGTCAACTCCAACCAGGAATGATTACATTTTTGAGGAGAGAGGTGCAGGCTCAGAGTCCTCACGTTTGAACATGCCAACTCCCTGCTTCTCCTCACAGTCAGAGTCAACTCCAACCAGGAATGATTACATTTTTGAGTGTCACATGAGACAATGACCTTTAAGTCACGCTAAAGGAAAACTCTTGTGAAATTTTTGCTGGCAGGCAAAGGGCTAACACAAACATCTGTGAGCTCAACGTGCCAAACATGCATGTTGAGATCCTACTACAGGTTGAGGGCACAGACCAGGGAGACATGTATGTACAGGCAAACCCCAGCGCTGATGACATGTGAGAGTTGTCCAAGCACCATGATATTCATGAAATTCTGTCCATGGAGAGTAAATCAGCTCCTTCTTTTGTGGCTTTTGATGACTGTGATTCAGCCGCATTGCATGACAGCTGGTTTGCATGAGATGATCGGTCTTGTCTTTTTGTAACTCCTTCAGAACTGGGCAAGCTATAAGTTTTATCACCAGGTAAATGTTCTTTACCCATTTAATTGTCATTACAAATATCAGAAAATGCTGATATTTGCATTAGCAAGACCATGGTTCAACCCCAGCAGTAAGGAGGGCCAGATTGCCACTCACATCACCACCTTGAAGGCCTCTTGAACCACAGCCATGGTGGAAAGGGACCTGTCAGTGCCGTTAAGAACCTTTTCCCAGGGCTTAGTCAACACCTTTTTTACTAGACTTAGGTCATCTTCAGGGGAATCTTCTTTGTACATTGTTTGCCTGCCATTGTACTTCCTAATGTGATTTATTTATATTTTGTAATATAGGACCCAAAATTCACTTAGTTCACAGCATGCAGACAATAAAGGCAAGTTACTGTCTTACTGGAAATCCCATTCCTTCTGATACCTTCACACCCAGGTTTTTGATGACTCAGAAGGATCTTCCAGCCTACAAGGGCATATTGATCTCCAGCAAAAGGCAGCAGTATACACAGACCCAGAGTCTCCAGCCTGATAAGTCCAGAGCTGTGGGATGAGGCAGCCACAAATGGCTCCCCAAAACCTGGGTGGGGTGGAGAACCCAGCTGGTAGTACGTGCTTCTAGTGTATCTGCTGAGAAGTGAAACTCCCTTCCCTCACACTCACCACAGCACAAAGGTATTTTGAATCCTACAAAAGGTATGCCAAAAATCAAATTTCTTTCCAGCAATGACGAGAATGAGGAATGTGTGTAGCTGGTCTGTTGGGCTCAAAGGGGGGGATGATTAATCACTCGCGAGGGAGGATGACTGTAGATGGCAAGTCAGCATCTCTGAGTATTTTGTTTTTCCTCCCCTCATCCCTCTCTCCTTTTAAAATGAGTTTTAAGAGATTGTTTACGGTAGAGCCCCCTCTGCATGCTTTGGCATCTTGTCTGAAGTCAGCAAGTCCCATCCTTTCTGCCAGCATTCAGAAAATACTCGTCTAGAAGACAGAGCCTTCCTTGAAGACAAACCAAGGGGTGCAGTGGTTCAGGAGTAGCTGTGGGTGAGGCCTTGGAGAGGGGCTGAGATGGCCAGCAAAACATGCAGGGGCAACTGAGGGAATCCCAGCCTCTGTGAACCCATTGAGTATTTTGCTGCGTCAGGGCATATCCTCACCACATTTCTGTCAAAATTCCCAGCATTTCACCCGGGATTTTCTGCACCTCTAGAGTCTCCTGTTCATGGAAACTTCTGCTGTGATCCAGTGAGACTGCACAGCCAAGAATGACTGACTCAACGTAAGGGATGAGCAGAAGACAAGCCATGGGAAGTGGTAGCCTAGTGATGCTCTTCTTTTTTAACTCCCAAGTCACAGGAAGCCTGACGGTACAGACTGCATGTGAAAACAACACAGGATAAGCTACAGGTCCTGTGCTAGTGGAAATATTGCACTTGGATTTAAATATAAAACTGGAGTTTTCACGCAACTAAAGTCATTAAGGGTCGCATAATATTCACTGAATAATCAAGTTGTTAACATTTGCACCCAGACAAAATTCTCTCCTAGATCAGTTTCTGCCCTACGGTTTCAACTGGATACACTGTTTTCTATTTTGTCTCAAACTCTTGACTGGAAATGAGGCATTTCCATTAATCCTGTTACATTGAGACCAAGTTCTACCTCATTTGTAAAGTATTCCAGATTCGCAGGGAATGGGAAGTTCTATAAAGGTGTCAAAGTGCAGCCTTTCCCTCTTTTTTTTAGGAAAGAGAAGAGGCAAAACCCACCAACCAGGCTTCTCCCAGAAGATTTTATGCCATGGTCTTGATCCTGAAAAGGCAGAGATACTCACAAAGCCAGGGTTTTTCATCCAAAGGAAGGTTTTTAGGTGGTTTTGATAAAAAGTATGTCTACAGCTGCCTCTCTGGTATGAACTCATAGTGCTGGGTACATAAGTAGAGCTCCCACTTGGACCTGTAGATGCATCTAATTAATACAGACCTCGCAGAAGGGATTGGTGCCAGGGAAGAGGTGGTTCACTATAGATCAAGCAAGTTCACCCTCTGTGGGGCAAGCCTGCAGCACCCTAGGGTGCTGTGCAATGGGACACAGGTGCTGGGGGTCCAGCACTGACCTCCTCTTTTCCTGAAACACTAAACATTGGCCCTAGGATCTAAGCAGGAATCACCAGGAACTTTGAACAATTGGGATGCTACATTGCAAGTCTTATGAGTGCAGCTCATCGGTCATCACAGCGCTCTGCTCACGTGGAAACAACCCAGGATCAGTAAATCTGGCTTACAGCAAAAAGCCAAAGAAATCTGAGCATTGTGGACTGCCATAATTAGGTGCCAGACAGGAGGGCTCAGGACATATTGTACAGACTATTTGTAAAGACACGTTCCTGGCATTCTGAGTCCATAAATAATGTTTGCAAAAAGGTATTAGGTGCCTTCCCCAAGGGCTGCCAGAAAAAAAGAAAGAAGCAGACCAGAAGGAGCTTAGGCACATTCCAGTTTGGGGAGGAGAAAGAGGCTGCAAAGACATATCTAGCAGACTTATTACGGTACCTTTATGATATGTTTGCCTTTTCTTACCCAGAGGGCAGGGGTGGGGGAAATACGATTCCTCGCTCGGTGGAGATCGAATGCTGTATCTGCAGAGACAGCTCTCTCTTCTCTTGGAGCCACTCCTCCAAAGGTGTCTTCAGCCAGACTGACAGCAGCCAGAGGGGGTTCTGGCAGCTGCTCACGTCCCAGGGAACCAGCAGCGATATGAACCACTCACATCAAACTTGGGAGCAAGCAGAAGGAACGAGGAAAGTGTTTGGATCTGCGCAAACAAATTGTTTCTTGCTCTGTTCTGGTTTACAGGGTTGATCCAGGGCAAAGCATCACCTCTTCAACCCAAACACAGCAGCACCGTGCAGGGAGCACTGCACGTCTGTCAGTGTCCTCACTGTGATCCTGCAGGGGCCTCGAAGAGCTCACAGTTAAAAGAAATGGATCACGACCATAAAAGAGAGTTATCTTCATTTTATCGTCATATGCTCGGTAAACTCCCAGGAAAATTTAGCAAATTCCCCCCGCTGCTTCCCCAAATGCCTGTGCCTCAGGCCCAAACTCAGTTACCCCTTTCATCCTGCGCAGGAGATCCAAGATCAAAGTTGGTGGGACTTCGTTTCATCGCAGCTATTCCCAGCACCATCCCTGGAATTCAGACAGCTGCTGGTTTTCATTCCTCAGCCATGGGGTAGCCAGATCTGACACTTCAATGTTAACCCCTGGCTTTGGCACAAATTATGAACTGGAGTCTCTGAAAACCCTCTTCTGCAGAAGATGCCTCACCTTCACTAGGGTACCCCATGGGGATAAATTGTTTGCTGGTGTTTGCCCCATGGCTACCAACATTTTGGTGGAAAAAGAAGCGAACCCTATGCAATCTGGGACCTTCTGAGATGGAAGGTGATCTATAACTGTCCGTTATATTGTCCCCAGGAGAGGGGGAAGAGAATTGAAAACATCAAACATTTACTGGAAAAAACAAGACCAGCCCTGTGTTTAATCAAAACATTTTGTTTTGTTCCATTTGTAATTATTTCCATCCAATGGACAAATATTTTAGCAATGAAAATGACAGTTCCCTTCCATGGGCAAACAAAATAAGAAGTCGTGTCAGTTCCCGTACAATGCCACAGCGAAGGTGACATATTTTTAATGCTGTGTTGAAATTTTCTTTACTTGTATTCCAGTAACACTGAAGGCATCAATTTAGGTTTAATGATCTATTGTCTTCAGTGCTGGAGGGTTTTGTTAGGGCAGTGGTGGGAAAACCAAAGATTTGTGGGGAAAGAAGCTGAAGTGACACTTCATTTCCCCCCAAACCCGTGAGAACATGAATATGAACACTGAATATGCCCACAAGACTGCCTGGGGGAGAGGTTCCTAGCAGATGGAGACGAACCTGAGAGCCCAGGGAGCTGTTGCCATTGCCAGCTATGCTGGTACCTTGCGTTTTTTAATTTGAAACACTGGTTTTCACCTGCTGGTGAACAGGCAAAAAAGTCCCTGTCCCCATACAGGATTGCTCTTACACTCAAATGACTTTCGCAGATTGCAGGTAGCCTGGGTTTAGTTTATTGAGACCTCATAGCAGCCAAAGTCTTTCTCTCTCTTTGCATTAATTATCATGTGTCCCTAAAGAGGGTAACAGTTTATGCAGATTTCCTATGATGCCTGACTTCCCTCCTGTCCCTGTGCCTCTGGTTCCTGAGCTTTGTATTCCCCACTGAAAAGTGGAAATAACCGTAGAGACTTCTGCTGCACAACACATTGAGATCCACTGGTAAAACACCAGTAGAAACACAGTGCCACCTCCATATGCTGGGATATTTTTTTCTCAGACAGTCCTCAGCAATCACAGTTGCATTTTCCTGCGTAGAAGAGGCCCACCATTTTCTCTTTAATATCGTTTGACTTCAGTGCCCAAGTGCAAAGGGAGCTGTAATTCACAGACATCGCTATTTGCTTTAAGTGATTTTTTTCACCCAAGAACATCTCGCTGGTTTCTCCACCATCTCGGTGTAAATCCTCCCTCCTGGTACTTATCTCTGCACCTCACCCATCCAACTCAACAGGTATATTTTCATGCCCTCTAGCAACAGATACTTTGCGGAGGAGTCAGCGTCTGCCAAGTGCGGTTTAATACTAATTAATGCAGGCTCCTCGCCATTTTCTCCTCCAACTCAAAGCAGGCAGTGCACCAATCACACGTCTTTTTCACTGGCGCTGCAAGATCAAAATGCCCCACTGAGATCCAGCTGCAAGGCCCTCTCCTGCACAGATTTCAGCTGCCTGCCTCTCAGACGGACGTGACATTTGGGGACCCACCTGACATTGGCTTAAACCAACCCTCGGTTGTGCATTTTGCAGCAGAGGACATGGCTGGTGTGTGTGGTGGTGGGAAAGCAGCATCTGGTTTGGCAAAAAAAGAATGGTTTTGAAGAGGTAGACTTTGCCCAAGATGTGCCCACTCAATATAGTGAGAACCACTTGGAAAGCAACACTGGAAAGGTCAGGAGGCCTGGCTGGTGGGATGGAGTGAGAAGAGGGATGTTAACACTCTCTATTGCAGGAGGCCAGCACCCTGATAGCAAGGGAGGGAAGACTACTCCCTGCTGGAAAGCAGGGTGACCACAGCACACTTAGTAGGCCAGATCTTCTCCAAAATACCAGGGTGAAATCACAACTTTTATCTGAGATATTTAGACCCGCTGGTACCAAACCTCACATTACTCATCGAGAGCTCCACCTTGTCCTCCCTTTGGATACTGCTGACGTTGTGAAATCTTTTCCTCACCACAATTCTTTCCACATCGTATTTTCTGTGCCAGCAGTGAAGTCTGGTCTGCTCTGGGAGGCCAGGAAATCTGCAGAGCACCATCCTTCTAGTGCTTTCAGCTAGATGTTTGATGGCCTGCAAGAAGCTGAGAGTCAAAACTGATCAATGATCCAAAAAGTTTAGGATCTACACCAAGGAATCCCCTAAAAAAAATCCCAGTTGGGTGCTTACTGGAGCTGTCTAGCTTTGTCTGTCTTAGATCCCACTGTCTTCCTCCACCTGTGGCTTTAAGGATCACCTTTGCTTCTCCTAGAACTTTCTAGGAGTTTTCTAGAGTTTTTGAGCTACGCAATCCAAATTTGTGTTGAATCTCTGTAAAGGTGTTTAGATACAGGGCTTGGGGTTATGCTCATACCTCAAAACTGCTGTGGGGATAGCAAGTAAGTTACAGACTCACTTGTATGTGTGCATTATGATGGATTTTCTCTGTCTTTTTTTCTGAATTCTAACAGTTGTGAGCCATCGCAGGCATGAATTTATATAGCCAGAAAGGTTAAATATAAATATATCAGTCTGTTGGCCACCAAGAGAGACTAGCATATGGAGAGAGAGGCCAGGGAGGTTCAGAGCTAAGGAATATTTCTATTTCAAGTGGACAAACACGTAATGCTACCTGCAAGGCTTGCTGATAAGAACCGGCAGACGCTTGGGTTAGTGCTGGAGCCAGAAATGCTACACCAGATCTGATGGGGATCTGTGACGGTGATGGCTGCTCTGCCTTCAGCATCCAGCAGCACCACGGCCACACAGCTCAGCTCAGCAGCTTCCCGGGGACTGGCAGTGTAACCATCACAATGCCCTGAGCCTTTTTCCATGTTGTGGAATTACACTGGTCTCCACCTTTTCAAAAAACAAGAGTTCTTCATTAAAAAATACATCTCTGCGATACCATCCTGCACACCTGTGCTGTCTTCAGAGGAACATCCACAGCAACTTACGGATTTCCGTGGGTTTCATCTTTGCGTGGGCCAAGTCATCTACAAACACAAGGACATTGACAACAAAGGCTTGCTGTTTCTGAGGTTGCTGGTGGCCAAGACGAGTGGCTGCTGTCAGGGATGGCTGAAGGGACACTAGTCAGGGTATCTGCTTCATCTGCAAGAGGAATGGGGACACCTTTCAGTACAGCAGTTCCCTGGTGTGTCAGCTGAGGGACCCAAACCCACCTCCAGTGCGGGGAAACTGGGAGACAGTGGAAATGGACACTCCTGGCCTCCCCTTCACCCTGCTCGTTCCTTCCCCTTCCCTCTCCAAATCCTCCCCCAGCCTTATCACATTCCCTCCATTCCTCTCATCGCCTTCAGAACTTGCCTCTGAAGCGCTGAGCCCCCGCTGCTGCATCCCACCGGCCTCCAGATCCCCTTGCTCAGACCTGTGCCGTGGGGGTCCCGGCCACTGCAATGACAGGGGTGGGGAACCCCTGGCCTCCCACTCGTCTTCTTCTCCCACAGCTCTGAAAAATATATATATACACTCTCTATCCGCCTCTGCTGCACACAGCACCACATAAAACTCCCTTCTTCTTGATGCTATCTATTTACCATAACTCAGTTTCCATAAACTCTCCTCCATTTATTCCTCACTCTTATCTTATCTTGCAAACCTGACTTGACATCAGGCAGTTTGGTGTTTATAGGAAAAAAAAAAAAAAAAAGAAGGGTTTGGCTTTTAAAACAGTTCAGCAGCCACAAACACAGCTCGATCTTCAGAACGGCTTAGCCTGCATTTTTGGGGGGCACTAAAATGAGCAGCCAGCTCTTCCCAGAGGGCTTGCCGTAATGGTGTGTGTGCTTTGAAAACATGACTTTAAATATATCCCTGGAATGGTTAGATGTGGAGCCTTTGCTGAAAAACCCAGCTCTAGCTCCGTGCCTCCCTGGCAGCCAAACTCACCTGAACTCTGCTCCGCAGCCCTTTGCAGCCCTTCCCTTCTTTCCTCAGCCTGCACGAATGTGGGTTATCGGGGCACGGGCAAGGCTGGCCCCCACCTACTGCTGATTTTGACAGCCTAGAACCTGACTGATTGGGTTTGCAAACTTAGGACAATATTTTATTGTTGTTTCTTTTTTTTTTTTGGCGTGTTCCATCACATTTAAACCAACTCGGGAGCAAGTAAATTGCACTGTCGGACTGCAAATCACTGAGACTCAAAGCTGGGTCATCTGAAGGTCAGTATTCGCTCTTACTCTCTTTTTTTTTTTTTTTTAAGAGCACTGCCAGGAACTCTGTGAAGGCACCAAAGAAAGCTCTCCTTAGGCAAATCCCCTAAAAAAATTACATTATTTTTTACCTGGCATGGAAAACCTGTGTGTCAGTTCAATCATATTGGCTTTCAATGAGGGATCGTTGCTCAGTGACCGTTTTGGTGTACAACAGTTTGGTGACATCCGTCCTCCATCCCGTGAGTTGTGGAGCACTGCAGAGTCATGAAGCGATGTATCACGAGCCTCCTGTTATTTCAGGGTACGGAAATATCTCTCAAGCACTGCGTAGAGACAACGGATTCATCATGAGCCAACCTGGAAATTTCAGTCTGAGCGGCAGTCTTAAATTAGTAAGCGCAGGGAAGTCTGCAGTGGGACGACAGACTGTCTCCATTCATCCCACACGAAACAAGCATCCAAGGAGAAGCAGAGTTTTATGGATAAAAGCACAAGAAGCAGTGCTAAGATAAAAGTCCCCAAGGTCCTGGTTCCAACCCCTGAAAGCCCTTAGAAGTATTTAATTCTCTTTGGTGGGCTTAGGTCAGAGGGGCATGTGAGCACATCATTGGCATTTCCCATCTGGACCTAGAAGAGCCCTGCTTTGGGGTTAGTTTGGAGGGGAAAAAAAATTGTGTAACCTTCTGTAGTGGGAGGTGTCCCTGCCCATGGCAGGGGGGTTGGAACTCAATCTTTAAGGTCCCTTCCAACTCTAACTGTTCTATGATTCTATGATGAACTTGTTTTTGGTATTCTAGATGGCCATGGTCACTTATTGCTCGGAGAAACTCACAGCTTGAACGTCCAGGCAGCTTTAGAAAGGAGAATGTTTTAACCTCCTTTTTTTTTTCAGGTAGGGAGATGAAAAGCCCAAAGCCCAAAGGCACTGAGAAGACAGAGCACCTCAAGGCTGGTGTCAGATCTGAGCTCCTGGGACCTTTCCATGGCGTGAAGGAGGTGCCAGACGTGGGGCCAAGCCACCTGAGGCTGCACGCAGTCATGTACGCAGATCCTGGAGAAAGGTCCACCGTCACGTTACCCACCCTCCGCTCACAAACAGCGGAGCCAGAGATATCCTCCGGGATGTCCAGAGGAAATACACACCCAAGAACTGGATATCAGTGCTGTACACAAACGAAAGAGCATTGATTTGGCTTCAGCAAGAGATTTTTTAAATAGCAGGTTTGCAGAAACAGATGCTATTTGTGAAGTATGTCCTGGGGTTATCCAGACAGGTCTTTGGCTACTGAACGCTATCTCTTCATCAAGGACGGTTGTTTTCAACATTTTTCAGCCTGGGAAGCCCCTGTATACTTTTCCAGTGGAGGACAGGTCTCGTGCAGTGTATTTAAACCTACTCACAGCCACCCTGCTGTCCTCAGTTACTTCTCCTAAATACCAGAGCAGCCAGATCCACAGGAACTGGCAGCCACCGCTCCGGGCTAATCTTACGGTATCTCCTCTAATGAGAGCCCGTGGAGCAACTCTCACATCCAGGGACAAGGCAGCTCCATCATTTCCCTGGACAGGGCAGATCACCTCATTCCCCAGCCCAGGCTCACGTTCTGCATGTCAACACTCCTGGGTTCCCAGTTTTTTTTTTTTGTAGTTGTACAACAATGTATACCCCCTTCCAAGCGGGAAACAGTCAATCCTGTAATCAAACTGTGAAAGCGTAATTACGAGCACAATTAAGGTGAAATACAGCTCTATTGAAGTTGGTGGGAGTTTTATTATTAACTAAAGTTTCACCTCTATGTTTCGGGTGGATAGTTATCCTGTTCAAGGAAAGAAGCCATTATTTAATCAAAATGACATTCATAATGCCATGCCGCTATCATATTCAAACCTTCAGGACATGTTTACTTTAATCGGTTCTAATTAAATTGCTACACAAGAAAAATATTTAGCTCTACTGATGTGTGCACGTACATTCAGGGGAAAAGCAATGCAAATTGCTCAGGATCTCATTAATACGTTCAGGGGGGAAAGCAATGCAAATTGCTCAGGATCTCATTAATTGCTATTTGTACTGCTTTAAACCCCGGTGATGTATTTAGCAGGTCACCTCTAACTCCTCTCTGGCACTCCACTGCCACAGGTTGCTCCGAGCTGAGAGCGAGCGTTTCCAAACTACAAGCACTTGCAACAAGGTAGAGAAGGCAGAGATTGCCAAAACCCCAGCCCTGTTGATTGCAAGGGTTTAAGCAGCGCTTTCACAGCCGCCGGGAATCTCCAGGGATAAAAAGCAAAGAAAGGAAGAGGCTGAAGGATGCTCTGGATACTCCCGACTCCCCAGCTTTGGCCCAGGATATGGTGTTGGTGCTTCCTGACAGCAAATCCAGCGAGGGCAGAGGGTACCCGTTGTTCTGCACTGGGCAGAGCCATGATGGAGACAGAGAAACCAGCCAAACCCAGGACTGGCTGGAGCTTCACAGGGCTGCAAACACCTCGGAGGGTGGAAAGGGAGGGCCAGGTCAACAACACCGCTCTTCTGCGTTCCTCCTCATCACCTTCTCACCCCATTTCACGGTGGGAAACTCCCCGGACCCTTCCCTCACACCCTCTGATCTTTTCTGTCACGGTCCCCTGGATTCCAGTCTAGTTTTACCAGTCTCCTCTTGACAAAGCAGAGCATGAAACTATGCAGCTCTTCCAGTGTGCTGGGCTGGGGCTTTGCCGAGGGGGAAGAGCTCCTGCTGCCCTGCACCCAGCCTGGCCACACCACGCTGCCGTGCCCTCCCCTTACCCTGCCCCATCCTGGTATTTTTGGGCCAACACATGCACACACCGACGGGAGGTGGGAGATACGGTTTCATGATGGTGCTGCTTTTTGTTTGTTGTGTGGGTGTCTATTTTTGTCAAAGTTAGGTTGACGGTTGGACAAGATGATTTTTAAAGTCCCTTGGGCCAACACGTGCACACACCGACAGGAGGTGGGAGATACAGTTTCATGATGGTGCTGCTTTTTGTTTGTTGTGTGGGTGTCTATTTTTGTCAAAGTTAGGTTGACGGTTGGACAAGATGATCTTTAAGGTCCCTTCCAACCTAGAAGATTCTGTGATTCTGAGGTTGGACACGGTGCCGCTGGCTCCTCTGGGATGGTCTTTGTGCAAGGACCTAGGGGAGCAGGGACAAAGTTTGGCCCTGGGATGGGGGATGCCGTGAGCTGGAGGGCTGGTGGAGCCCAGGCTCAGTGCCAGGAGCCAGGCAGCAGGCACAGCTCCCTGCCAAAGGTCCCTTCAGCCCAACTCAGTGAGCACAAAGGTGTTTCCATCCTGCACACAAGGAAGTGCTGTGCCTGGCAAGCCACCAACCCAGCTCCCCAGGGCACGGTGCTGGGCGACTGCTTCCCTCCTGGCTCACCAGGGACCACTTTTCCTGCTCCAGGATCCAAAACACACCTGGCATTTGAGCTTTCTCTGCTCTGGAGAGGCTGGTGGATGCACCAGCAAGGAGAAGCGGGGCGGTAGGTCTGAGCTGGGTGGAAGCTTTCTCTCCTGCTCTGTGGTTGGGGAATTGCTCGGGGCTGCGGCATCCGTGCGGGAGGCAGAGGAGGTGCAGAGGGGCTTTGCCTGTACAGACAGGCTTTGCTCGTTTTGGGTATTTAGTGCATTTAGCAGATTCCCCCAGGAAAGAGCAGAAACTGCAATGTATCTAGACTAAGCCAAGTGTCTGGAGCAAGACCCAAGATGTGCAGGGGTTAACACATTACTGCCAACAGGACTCAGGAGCTGCTCGCTACCCCAGCAAGCTATTTTTTGCACCATAAGGGCATTTGCAGCAAAACAACTTCCTCTTTTGTGACCCCAAACCTTCACCTGGACCAGCCGTTCACGTGCAGGCCACTGCCAAGTGAGCAGGAGACCCGTTTCACAGGAAACTGCAGTCTTCTGGAAACTTCCGTTTACAGGAACGCAAATATCATGCGTTTCCTCTTTGAACAGCCCCCCTCTCTTTCTTTTTTTGCCCTTGACCCAGCTCTTATGGCTGTGGCAGGGCAGGGTCCCTGGAGCCATGCACCCATGGCATCCCATCCCTGTCCTTTCTCTACCGATGGATGGGGAGCCCCCCGGTAGCACAACATTATACCCCCCCTTTTTCCCATGCTGTCACATGGATTCAAAGCTCCTCTGCCAGCTACATCCCAAAAATGAATGAAAGAAACCATATTTGAGTTGAGGAGGTGATTGCATTGCACAGGGTCCTCTCGTGCCACGCTGCAGGTGGCACAGACCAAAGCAGGAGGCAGTCAAGGAACCTGTCCAGACCTGGCCTTTGACTAAGGAGTGAGGGAACAGGGTGGAAAATGAAGTCTAATATACCTGTACGATGAAAAACCTTCCATTTTACATTGTGTTAATTCATTGTGTGCTTCAGTGTGAAAACCACAGTGAGAATGATACTGGAATGTGTGGTTTTGTGGGTTTTTTTTTGTCACCGCCAATACTTCATGCCAGGTGGAGGGGCCTTTTACACGCCTGAGAAATCCTGCAATTTGGGGGCTGCACAACTTCAAGGCGACGGGTCCCGAAACTACTTAAGAAAAATCCCGTTCTGCCAGACAAGCTGCGGCAGAAGGAGATGAAGTTATTTGCACGGGGGGACTTTGCCTAAAGCCAAACAGCAGAGGAACACCTGTCCCAGCCAGGAGAGCTCACCCATGCAGGGCTGCACACGCTCGGGGCTCCCTCCTGCCACTGTGTATTTTGGCTTTTGGGGAGTTTTTTTGAAGCAAGACTCATATTTGCAACTGGTGCATAGAATCATAGAATGGTTTGGGTTGGAAGAGACCTTAAAGATCATCCAGTTCCAGCCCCCTGCCATGGGCAGGGACACCTCCCACCAGACCAGGTTGTTTAAAGCCCCATCCAGCCCCCTGAGCATCTCAATGGAGACTGTAGGAATCACTTTTATGGAAGATTTGAGGGTGATTTCAACCCCCGTAATGCACAAGAGTAACTGGGCCATGGAGGAAGAGCACAATGACCCCCATAGGTTTAGGAATCACCACTAAATTCATCTCCAGGTGCCTAGCTTGGGCTTTGCACTATAAACAGACCTTGCCACACACCCTCACCCACATTCCTTGGTACAAAGGATGAGGAGTTCCCTACAAGCCTGTTCCACGGGGAAGTGCCCTCTGCTCTGAAGTCAATTCCCACCAGCCCTTGAGTCTCACAAAAGTGACAAGAAGGATAGGATGCAGCTGTATGCCCGAGGGAACCAGAGACACAACAGCTTTCCACACTCGGGGACTTCTTTGGGTGGAGGGTTTTCTTCTGGGCTGAGGAAATTGATGCATCCATCAGAAATGAAGCCGATGCTGACTAAGAGGTTTTTCCTCTTCCCGTTACATCCTCTGCAGCTCGAGAGGGAATTTCCTGCCCGGTTGGGTTTCGGAGAATCCATCCCACACTCTCAGCACATGGCTGAACAGGAAGGAGCCCCAGCATAAGGAAAGGGCAGATGAGGAATGTGCCAAAAAACCACAGCATCCTTATGGGGCACCTGGTCCTCAGACCAGGCTGTCCCCTGAGCTCCACGCTCCCCTCCCTAACAGGCTGGGCTTTAAGGAAAAGGAGCCAGCCCGTCTCAAAACTCCCAATTAAATGGTGAGACCTGGCAATGCTCTTGTTGCCAGACAAGAGATGAAGCTGCAGGGTAGAAGCATCCTTCCTTTCTCGCTGGGCTACAGCATCAACCTAGTTCTGTACAGGGGGGACATGACCTTTTCTACATCAAGGGCGTTCACAAGGTTTAGGCAAAAGCACATTAATAACCAGTTTCCATTTTCTGCACTTTCTTCAGGTTTGGACACCAAGAACAGGTACCACTTTTGTTTCTTGCTTGTGGGCTGTTTTTGATGAGGGCTGGAATCGGTGGTGTCCACCCTTTGGAAAGCTTCACTGCTGTTTAGTAATACAACCACAAAATGTTAAAATCTCTCTTCAGGTAGACACTTTTGCACTGGAATAAAAGTCCTAAGCATGCTATGGCTTTTTTCTGATCCAGTGCTAAGCTATTCAGCTGTAAAACGTTTTGATGCCAATACAGTCAATACGCTTGAGTTGAAAAAACACATAAAATGCAGTTATGCCACTAAAACTTTTCCAGTGTAGACAAAAATAACCACGTACAACACCTAATGACAGCTTTCTGGGGCCCTCTAGACTCTAAACACTGTCACGTATTGTGTCAACACAGAGCACTTCCAATATTAATTATCAGTTTCACACACACAAACACACCCTCCTGTGAGAGTACCTAGAGCATTAAAATCTTGCTCTCATTGCCAGCCATTTTCATTCTGTGTTTGCCCTAGCCCTGGGCTTCTGCGCATTCCAGGGGATGTTTTATTCTTGTTCAAAAAAACTTACTATCACTGGGTTATTTTATTTACTGTATTATGGTAGCACAATCATTTCTGTTGGCCCCAAGCGTTTGTTCAACACCAGAGGGTAAACCAGGCTTAGGTTTAAAAAAAAACTTTCCTTAGGAACCTAGTTTTCCGACGGCATCAAACACTCTGCTCACTACAAATTACATACGTTTCTGAGCAGTCTGAGTTCCAGCTATATACAGACACCAGCATAGTAGCTTTTTTCCCCTTCTCCAAACTAGTTATTTAAAACAAGTAAGTCTCTGGGTGGTACAGGAGTGTGTTCAGTAGTGTACAAAACAGCGGAGCTTAATGGCAGGAAGGAAGGAAGGAAGGAAGGAGTGTGTGATGGTGTAGGGGCAGCAGAGCTGGAGGTGAGAGGGTACCACTTGATGCTCAGAGGGCTGGAGCACCTCTGCTGTGAGGACAGGCTGAGAGAGTTGGGGTTGTTCAACCTGGAGAAGAGAAGGCTCCAGGGAGACCTTATATACCTTCCCAATACCTAAAGGGGGCTACAGGAGAGATGGGGAGGGACTTTTTATCAGGGAGTAGAGCAAAAGGAAGAGGGAGAACGGTTTTAAGCTGAAAGAAGGGAGATTTAGATCAGATATTAAGAAGAAATTCTTTCCTGGGAGGGTGGTGAGACACTGGAACAGGTTGCCCAGAGAAGCTGTGGCTGCCCCATCCCTGGAGGGGTTCAAGGCCAGGCTGGATGGGGCTTGGAGCAACCTGGTCTGGTGGGAGGTGTCCCTGCCCAGGGCAGGGGGTTGGAACTAAATGATCTTTAAGGTCCCTTCCAACCCAAACCATTCTATGACTTTGTCCCCAGAATTCCTCTGGCTCCTAACAGTGCTACTGAATTCAGCCTAAGGCAGCACCTGCAAATTACCCTTCCACTGCTCTAATAATTTAAGTCTGCCCACTGCAGCTGGAAGCCAGAGAGGGTGAGCCTGGGCTGGTAGCACGGGTAGAGCCTGGCAGCACAATGTGCACCAAGCACACAGCAACAACCACAGCGATGCACACCCTTCCCCCGGCCTGGGACTCTCACTGCAGGAAACTGGGACCTCCTTCCCCGAGGAAATTTATGGCTTTCCTTCTCACCAGCCCTGGAAACAACCCTCTTTGGCTTTCCCAGAAGATCAGGAGCAGGCACTGGGTGCATGATGGGTGCACGGAGAGCTACAAGGAGATTGGGTGCAGTCCACAAACAGTCTATCAATCTCCCAGCCTGGGGAGGAAGGATGCCTTCTGTTGGATGACATGAGTCTAGGAGCAAGAAAATAATAACTCAATAGAAGAGCAATGTGGTGGGGGAAAGGGGCCAATTTAACACCCTGTCTTTAAATTGTGGCCGGTGCCACCAGCAAACTCCAGTGACTGCTACAACAAAAAGTCAGTTCACTTCAGTTGGTATCTGGCCCGTGGTGTTTGCTGCAGAGGCACTGGAGAACGGGTACCGGGGGGAGCAGAGCGAGGGGGCAGCTGGGCTGGATCTCCCCTGACAGCTCCCCTCCCACCCCGATTTCTCATGCCATTTGCAGTAGGGCTGGAGCACCCACTGGCTCTCTGCAGCCTCCTCGGGGCCACTGACTCTGTGGACAGCTGAAGTCCACAGAATTAGGCCGGTTTAACCGGTGGAGCAGCAACATTTTCTCCTGACAGCGCTCAAGTCAGCAGAAGTCTGGGTGGGAGAGTAACGCCAGGACTGACGGGTGCTCTCTTTGCAAGCAGAGACCCCATATAGGTTATGGGGCTGTTGGTTGTAGGGATCTCACATTGCTTATACATAGCTTAGGAATAATTTCCCAAGGCAGCTCTCCGGTGAGCAAAGCCATGCCCAGGAACATGCCAAAGCTCTTCACGCCTGGCCTGTGTGTTTGGGGTTCACTCCAATGGGGTGGCACCACAAGCCTGCCCGTGGGAGCTGGCGTTTGGGACAGTCCTGTCACTTCCCCCCTCACCCCTCTTCCCCATGGTCGTAGCTGGGGCTGCAGGCTGAGACAGAGTTTTGCATTACGAACACATAACGTGCAATTTAAATACAGAATAAAAAAAGAAAAAGAAAAGAAGAAAAAAACCCCAAAACTAACCACCAACCCCACTCTACTCTCCCCTCCCCACCCAAAACATTCCAGCCTTTCCTTTCCTACCACTTGAGGAGGGGGGGGGGGCTGTTTATTGACATTATGCAAGCGCTGAAATATTTTCCTTTTTCTTCTCTCCCGTCCCCTTTTTTCTCCCCTTTCTCCCTCCTCTTTCCCTCCTCTCTCTCTCCGCCGGGGGGGGTTGCGAAGGTAGCTCAAACCCCTCCAAGTCACCTCGGCTTATCAGCCCAAGGAGATGCATTCCTCTGGGCTGCTCCCTTTCTAAATCACTGCTGGCCGGGAGCCCGCTGCCCGCCCCGCAGCCTCCGCACCGCCCCCGCCATGCCCTAACCCCGGGACCCCTCTACGCCCGTCGGGGGAAAGGGGGGAGCGGTGGTGGTGGTGGTGGAGGAGGAGGAGGAGGAAGAGGAGGGGGGGGGACACCCCGCAGCAGCCCCGGAGAGGGCTGGCAGCGATGGTACCCCCGTCCCCATCTCTCCCCCGTCCCTGAAAGGGCGGCTGTTGCCGGGATGTTCAGCTGGCACCGCAGCTTCACCCTGGGAGCGCCCTGGAAAAGAGGTGAGTCCGCCCGCCGCCCCCTCGGGGGCTGCCCCGGCCATCCCCCCCACATCACCCCCCCCTTTCCCGGGGCCAGCCGTCACACAACCTCCCAAAACTCGCTCCTCCGCCACCCTCTTCCTTCCCCTTGGCGGCAGCGCAGACGGTACTTAGGGCAAGCCCGTCCGTCCCGTCCCGTCCCCCGCCGGACGGGGCTTCCCGCACCGCTCCCGCCCCGATGCTGCGCTCCCTGCTCTCCGGCTGCCTCTGCCCGCACGCAGGTAAGGCTGAAATAAGCCCCCCACCCCGGGGAAGGATGGTGCTTTAGGGAAGAGATTTGTTTCCCCTCTTAGAACGGGTTTAATTTGCTTTTAAATCGGCTTTGATTTGAGTTAAACTTGATTTAAATCAGCTCGGGGGAGAGCAGCCGGAGAGGTGCGGGATCCCCGGGCGGTGCGTGCCTGCCGGAGGGAGAACCGCTCGGGATGGGGCAAAACCCAGGGAATTAGGAGCTGAGAACCTACGAGCTTGCGTCCCGCCGGGGTTTTACACCAAGGTGGGGAGGATGGGGTCTGTCCCCAGCCTGTCACCGTGCTGGAAATGGATATGGGGTCGCTTTCTAGGGCTGGTACATCCCCATCCACGGGGGAATCCTCATCCCGAGTTCGAGAGGTTTTCTTTGCTCCCTCCTGCTCTGGGCAGAGGAGGTGACCCCAGGTGGGGAAGGCAGCCAGGGTCCTGCAGCAGATCGCTTCTAACTTTGTACAGCTGTTGTGGAAACAAAATGATGTGGTCTCAAACTGCCTTTTTCAGGCACTATGGGTCTGGTGTGTTCTGGGTTTTTTTATATTCCTTAGCCAGCGCTGCAGGCTGGGAGATCACAACCCCCAGGCAGCAGAATCCCCTTAGCATCCCTGTTTCCCCTTCAGCTCAGCTTGTGCCAGCTGTAAACGAGATCTACAGCTTCTCTCTCCACTAACATCCCCGCACGGGGCTGGTTTGCTTGGGATGAAGGTGGCTTCAGACAGGGTTCACCAGTCTTAAATGCGTAACAGCAGGATGGGAAAGATGTTGCAAAATGCCACGTTGGGGTGGTTTTGCCTCCTGGGGTCCTGACTTCCCCTGTGTATGCCAAACTCCTACCTCCTTGGACTGCTGCAGTGCCAGCAGCTCCCATGGAGTCACCAGAACTGCCACGGCCGTGGGCATCTGGTGTGATCATGCTTCCCAGTGCTCCCGCTCTGGGGCAGCTACGCAGAGCTCAGCCCGAGCTGGAGCCTCTCCACCTCTCCGAGGTGCCCGAGCAGGTAACTCCTGGGCACCACGCTAGCAAAGGCTGCTGAAACACGTTTCTCTGCCCGGGGTTGGTCTGGAGACTGCATTTTTACCCAGTGACACAAAAGGCTCTCGAGCAGCGCTGCTGCCAGAGCGCCCCGGCACCACCGCGAGATGTGGAGAGTGTTTGAAGAGATGCCATTTTTTCACTTTATGGTGGAAACCGCTCTGTTTTTTTCCCCCGGATGTAATTTTAAACTTGTTTCCCCCAAGCTATATAGTACAAGCCTGAAGGCAGGGTTAGGAGGGGAAAGGAAGCTTGCTCTTCCACATGGAAGTGTCCCTCATCACCCAGGCACAGCAGCGTCATAGTAGGGGTAGGTGGAAGGTTTGGTGGGAGAACAGACTTATCACACAGAGCACTGAGGAATCAAAGAGGGATTCAGCTAGAGTATCTCCAGATAAGAAACAGGGACAGCATTCCCTAATCACCCCGGCTGGAAAGAGGCACCAAATATTTGTGTCCTGGTTTGGACCCCACCTCTGCTCAGAAAGAGCCAAGAGCACGCTGTATCTTGCAAGCTTTGTGGCAGGGACTTTAAAGTCACATCTCCAAATATGCAGCTGAAGATAGTGAATATAGCTTATTGCAGCTACAGAGCCCTCCATCACCACCTCCTCCTCCTCCTCATCTCACCGAGGTCCAGCAAGAGTAACAAGCCCAAAAATTGTCACCACTCACATTGCAACCATAAAATATTTCAGACACACCAAAGAGTATGGTTCCACCTGCCCACTGCTACCTTGTTGGAGCAAAAGCAGCTCTCTGGGGTTTCGCTTGGGGACAGCAATGACTGAACATGAAGAATGGGTTAATAGTGACCTTTCTGATACCACTCATGAGTTCCTTTGGCTTCCGTTGAAGCACCGGGGTCTTTATGGCTTTGGCCTTCAGGGCTATTGAACAGTTGTTTATCCAAGCTTGTTATAGGCAATAAAACCTGAATTACTACATACTTGTCATCCCTGGGGGGCAAGTTCCATCCTTGCAAAGGGCCTCCTGTCTCCCCGTTCCTTTCTGGCTGAATACTCATTTGTGATATGAGGTAGCCTGCAAATCAGATGGGCAAGGAAAGATTGCCCAAATTAGACAGTTGTTGCCAAGGTGTGGTACACTTTTTTCCGTTGTTTTCATTTTCTGCTCAGACGCATTAGCGAGCTGCGTGCCAGATTATCTTTTGCTATTACACAGGGCTGCTCGTGAAAGCACCCTTTCCTTCATCAAGGTTTTGAACCTCTCTCCTGAAGGAGCACAGGGGGATTTCCAAGGAGAAGGGTTCGCAGGTCTTCAGTGAGAGCTGTCATCTCCCTGACAGTGTCTCACAAATAAGCCCCGTAGGTGAACATGGCAGCTTGAACCTCCCCCCCACCCCAGGAGCAGTTACTTTTCAGAACAGGGAGGCCCTGGGGGCAGATCCTTGTGCACCAAAATTATCCGCAGCCTGGTTTTCCCACCGGGGCCATCTGTCTAAATAAATCAGTTGCAGGGTAAAAGCAGTAAGGAGTGGGAGAGGCTCTAGCTGATGCTATGCACCAGGTCAGGTGTTGGTCTGAAAACTGGTGACTTCCAGCCTACACAAGGAGCTCTGATAAACCAGGTGGTCTGCAGGGACCTGCTGTGCCCTGGGACTTTCTGCCAGAGGGTCACTAATCAATCAGACCTGTCCCTCTGCTTCAGAAACTTCACAGGTCACTTGGAATGAATAGAAGGCAAGCTGTAAAAATGTCAAGTGGCCTCTCTACTTGGAAATCCATTTCCTCTTTAGTTCACCCAACTGTATCCATCAGTAAACAATCAATCTCCCTCTCATTCCTCCTCAAATGCCTGGAAAGAGCTATAATTACCTCCTCCTCTTCCAAAACATACATATTATAGCAATTAATGCCTCTTCAGTTAGAGCCCTTGAACCCTGTTATCTTTCTCTCAGCATGTATTTTATATGGATTTATGATTGCCAGCTGCAGCTACAGGTGATTTATAACATTTCTGGTCACATTATATTACCAAACTATCATCTGGAGGAACTTCACACACTTAACTAACAGGGAGACTGGAGAGCACATTGGAGCTAAATGATCCAAGAACTTTGTGCTTTTTGTTCGAGGACTGTCCAAGATCTCAGTTTTGTTGTAATTATTCCTTTGCATTCAGCATTTCAAGCAAATCCAATTATATCTATCACATGCATTTCAGTTCCCCCAGTTGGATACATGCAAATTTTGAGAACTGGGTCTAGCGTGCAAATATTCAGTTACCCCATGGGAGTGTGTTCCTCTGCAAATGTGAATTTTTCAGTAACAACACGGCCTGGTTTCAGCTGGCAAAGAGTTAATTTTCTTCCTGGTAGCTGCTGTGTTGTGGATTTAGTATTTTTATACATATATATATATAGTTCTAGATGTTGCTGAGCAATGTTTACATTAAGTCAAGGACTTTTTCAGCTTCCCACAGAAGCTGAGAGGGAGCAGAAACAGCATGAGCTGACCAAAGGAATATTCCATACCATAGATGTCACGCTCAGTATATAAATGGGAGTTTGCTGGGGGGAAGGGATCTGTGACCACTGCTTGGGACAGGCTGGGCAAGCAATCACTGGGTGATGAAAGCATTGCATCACTTTATTTTGTATATTCTTTTACCATTATTATTATTATTTTCTCTCCCTTTGCTGTGCTCTTAAACTATCTTTATCTCAACCCACAAGTTTTCCCCCCCTCCTTTTTCTCCCCACCCTACTGAGGAGGTGGGCAGTGGGGAACGAGTTAACAGCTGCTTGGTCCTAATTGCTGCCTGGGGTTAAACCACGACACAATTCCAGTAAAAAAAGAAAAAAAAACCCATAACAACATTCCTATGACAGTGATTTTCAACCTGTCACAAGTTTCTGCCGCTATAGATGAAGGTTGCACTGAAGACACAAGACCTTTCCATTAGCTCCCCTTAGAAATCCTTCAGCTCAGGATTGTCCTAACGGTTTAGGAGATGGGTTTAATGGTTTTAGAGGTTTAATGGTTGCTCAGATTGGGCAGCCCATGGTACAGCAGCATGCTCACAGACTAGCTTTGCTTGAAAGGCCTTGGGAAGGCAGATTGTCTGCAGAAGCTTGGTGCCAAGCAGCACCCCTGCCATCACCAGGACTGGCATCAGGTCTTCTACAGGCATGTAAAGCACCAGGAAGGGGGGAGATACTCAACCCGTGGAAGTCCATAGCAAAGCTCGGTGGAGCTAGATTTCCCTCCCAGAGGCTCAACTGGTAGTGGTTGCTGGGTTTTTTTGGGTAGGGGTTGTTTGTTGGGTTATTTGGGGATTTTTGGCAGCATAAGAGCAATCCAGTTCTTCTAAATATTGGGGTCCTGTCTGTGCAATGACTCCCTGTGTCTATGGGAGTCACAGGGGTATGCAAGGACCACCTCCTGCCCTGCTGGGAAGGTAACACAACTCTGGTGTGGGGGCCAGCTGGTGGGCTAGCACTGGGAAGGAGGTACCAGCACAGCCCCACCACCCAGCTCCACCCCTCGGCACATATGGGGGAAGAGTCAGCAGCAAAAAATGCCTATTGTTTCAGAAAGGAAGTGACCCCTTTTCTCTTAAATGCTGGGAAATCAAGACCTCATCATTGGCGAGAGAAAAAAAATTTAAAAAAAATCTCCTCTTAGCAGTGAAAGGGAAATACCACCTGAGTTGTACTGCCAGCGGTGTCAGAAAATGTGTCACAGCAGGAGGACTAAAGGGGAGGCTTTTTATAAAGGAAGGAAGGAAAATGAGAGAATGCAAGGAC
This sequence comes from Calidris pugnax, assembly GCF_001431845.1. NCBI lineage: Eukaryota > Metazoa > Chordata > Aves > Charadriiformes > Scolopacidae > Calidris > Calidris pugnax. The sequence continues at coordinate 5,010,285 of NW_015091042.1, forward strand.
TGAATAGGGGAGGCAGCCTTTCATTTCTAGGTCACGAGCTCGACTCCAGCTCACTAGTTCCTGCTGCCTGATGATTCTTCAAAAGCTGATGATCATCTCTGAGTCTGCACTTGGAGGCCACAGCCCCATCACAGAACCTGTCCTGCATGGCACAGGGTTTAATCCTTGGCACAGCTAGAGAGGAGTTACTAGGCAGGCTGTGTGGCTCCTCTGTGGGATGCTGGAAAACCTTTTCTGGGGATTCTCATGTGCATCTTGCTGCTGTGCTTAGGGCTGAAGCAGACTGGTAGGAACGATGGGGTTTGACTTTGGTCTTCCCTTGCAGGGCAGCTGTGCAAAATCCCTGCTACTTCAGCAACCCAGGTCATTGGTGATGCCCTTTGTTTCTGTTGCGGGGTTCCTGTGGCACACCACACCTGGAAAGCACTGGCCTTATGGACTTAAATCTAGATGGTGTTGTGTGTCTTGTGGTAGACGGGAAAGGGGAGAGGAACAGGCACTCTGAGCATCTCCAGACCAGTCACCTTCTGCCTCTCCCCGAGATGGCCACCCTGCGTAGCCCTTTCTACACCACCCACCGTGGATGGGCTCGCTGTGCACATGAACCTTGCAGCAGCTCTGGGGACAAGCAGAGGGCTGCCATGGCTCTGATGCCACTACCTGTTGTAACACAACGGCAGATGGAGACAAGAAGAGCTTTGGCTCCAGTTTTTCCAGCCACTGAGCACCTGTTTAACATAGATTCTCCCCATGCCAAGCAGCCTACAAATGAATCATGGAATGGTTTGGGTTGGATAGGACCTTAAAGACCATCCAGTTCCAACCCCACTTAAATCTAGATGGTGTTGTGTGTCTTGTGGTAGACGGGAAAGGGGAGAGGAACAGGCACTCTGAGCATCTCCAGACCAGTCACCTTCTGCCTCTCCCCGAGATGGCCACCCTGCGTAGCCCTTTCTACACCACCCACCGTGGATGGGCTCGCTGTGCACATGAACCTTGCAGCAGCTCTGGGGACAAGCAGAGGGCTGCCATGGCTCTGATGCCACTACCTGTTGTAACACAACGGCAGATGGAGACAAGAAGAGCTTTGGCTCCAGTTTTTCCAGCCACTGAGCACCTGTTTAACATAGATTCTCCCCATGCCAAGCAGCCTACAAATGAATCATGGAATGGTTTGGGTTGGATAGGACCTTAAAGACCATCCAGTTCCACCCCCCCTGCCCTGGGCAGGGCCATCTTCCACCAGACCAGGTTGCTCCAAGCCCCATCCAGCCTGGCCTTGAACCCCTCCAGGGATGGGGCAGCCACAGCTTCTCTGGGCAACCTCTTCCAGTGTCTCACCACCCTCACAGCAAAGCATTTCTTCCTTAAGTCTAAGCTAAATCTCCCCTCTTTCAGTTCAAAACCGTTACCCCTCATCCTATCACTCCACTCCCTGATAAAGAGTCCCTCCCCATCCCTTTTTTGGGACCCAGCAGAGCTTAACGGGGCTTGCACAGAAGGAATTGGCCATGAAACATGGCTTTGAGCCACAGCCCTACCTTTTTAGGGACCCAGCAGAGCTTAACGGGCCTTGCACTGAAGGAATTGCCCATGAAACATGGCTTTGAGCCACAGCCCTAAAGGGAAAAAAGAAAAAACTGGAGCACAGGGATTTGAATACAGACTTTGGCTTGGTTTACTAGAAAGGCAGCAGCTTTTGCCAGGAGTTGGGCCTGGGCAGGACTGGGAACGCCAGGGGGTTTTGCCTGGGCAGTTGTTTGAGTGCATCTCAATGCAATTTGGGATAAAGAAACTACTTAAAAGGAATTTCATGTTTAGATATCCTCCCTCCTTCCTCAGGTCAGGAATCTCTATATTAATGCACTAGGCTGTGCCCTGGCAGCTCCTAGTTGTTGTGCAACAGGAAAAATACACTTGGGCTTAAAACTCCATGGAAAGGAAAGCCCTGGGACAGCAGCTGATGGGAGTGTATCCACCTTTGAAGGATTTAAGTTTCTCTGACTTTGCTAACTGCCAGCAGACAAGTATCCTAGAAAGCAACCGGGAAACAAAGCAAAGCAAAGTTCTAGAGACTTAGCTGGGACGCATCCATTCCTTTCACTACCTACTAATTACCTTCAAATATTAGCCAGTTCACTGTTACCACCTCCCCATGAGCTGGGAAACAGCCTTCTCCTCCAACAGTACAGGCACAAAAAGTCCAGCAACTCACCCAAGGTTACACATAATCAGTCACCATCAGTTAGAGGGCTTCTCTGACAACCCAGGGACCCCTGTTTATCTCCAGTGGGGTTACAGAGCCACATAACCCTTTGAGAAGGCTACTAGGCAAGTAGCAGAAGTTAACTTGAGACAATGTTTGGCCTGGGCACACATGGCCAAAGATGCTGCAGGAGGCTATACCAACTCCTAAACATGGACACACAACTCCAGTTCCTCCCCTGCTGCCACACCAGTGTCCCAGCCAGCTGCCTGAAAGCAGCATCTTCCCATACCTTACCCCCCCCCAACTCCAGAAGGAGTGTGGAAAACCAGTGCAGGGGAAAGGAAACAAAAAAACAATCATAACAAAACAAAACAAAAAAAATCTTGGCCGATTTCCCAGGAGCAGCAGTGTCAAACCTGGCTGGCCTCCAGCACAAGTAAATACATCTTACCAACCTGCGTGCCGCCGTTCAACTCTCTGGAGCTCTTCACACCTCCTTTGGGAAGCCCCCACGCAGCACCATCACCCTGCAGCATGTTCCCCCCAGCCCCGGACAGGAGCCCATCTCCCCCCAAGTTTGCTCTAGGCTCCCAGTATTGTCCTACAGAGCACTTACAGCCCAAATCCTCAGCCAGAATTAGCTGACACAATTCAGCTAGGGGCCCTGGTAATGAGCTAATTTATTGCAGCTGAGGGTCTGGCTCACTGTTTTGGTTTTTTTTTTTTTTTTGGTAATTGCACAGAAGAGGTTTAATTGCACCATTCTGGTGTTTGTTAGCAATGGGCTTGAAAGAGCTGAGCATTTTTGTATGCCTCTTTCAAGATCTGTAGCAGGAACAATCTGCTCGTTGGAAGCCCCACGGTTTAGATTCCATAACCCAGTTAACAGCGAGGAAGAAGAGGCTGTTCCCTCAGTGAGGTGCAGCAAGAAAAACTTGAGTTTCAGGCCACTGCCTTAATCATGGGAGATCTCTCTGCTGGAGCACAGGTGACCTCATTGACCATGGGAAAGTATCATTGAATCACAGAATCACATGGGGTTGGAAGGGACCTCTGGAGATCATCTAGTCCAACCCCCTGCCAAAGCAGGTCCACCCAGAGCAGGTTGCACAGGAACTTGTCCAGGCAGGGTTTGAATGTCTCCAGAGATGGAGACTCCACCACCTCCCTGGGCAGCCTCTTCCAGGGCTCTGCCACCCTCAAAGCGATAGAAGTTCCTCCTTGTGTTTCGGTGGAACTTCTTATATTCAAGTTTGTGCTCACTTCCTCTTGTCCTGTCCCTGGGCACCACTGAAAAAAGACTGTCCCCATCCTCCTGACACCCATCCTTTAAGTATTTATAGGCATTGATCAGATCTCCCCTCAGCCTTTTCTCCTCTAGACTAAAAAGACCCAAGTCCCTCAGCCTCTCCTCATAAGGCAGATGCTCCAGGTCCCTAATCATCTTTGTAGCCCTCTGCTGTCCCCTCTCCAGTAGTTCTCTGTCCTTCTTGAACTGGGGAGCCCAGAACTGGACACAGTAACCCAGAGCTGGACACAGAATGAGTGAGGATGAGGTGCCTGAGTGTGTTGCAAAATCCTGCTGTCCTCTGCTGTCTGTTCTGAACTTGTGGTAGGGGGGATGATGACATTCTGCATCATCACAAGGGGCTGGGAGGATAAATCAGAAACACTCAAACACTGTGGTTACCAGCACCTATGCCAAGATCAATGGTTTGCAGCCTAGAAGAGATAAACAAGAAATTGTTGTGAAACTGTGCCGTGTTCTAGTGACCACAGGATGGGGAGAGGACCACGCTGCCCAGACCGTGGACCTTTCTCAGTACTGGGGTTGTTGGCATTGAGGGCACCCTCACGCAGAGGGTCAGAGATTTCATCTCGTTTTTTATTTTTCCTACCCCAGCCAAGCTTTCTGGTGCACATTGCAGCTTTTGTGTTTATGAAAGATATGAATTAAAGCATCTGACATCTCCTTCTGTAAGCAGCAAGACCTCATTTTAATATGCTGCTTCCTGATTTCAGACAAAGAAATATTTGTGTAGGCCAGGGTGAAACCGGTTAAGCAAGAAAAAAAAATAAGGGGGGGGGCAGATTGAAAGAGAGAGAGAGAATCTCCAATCAAAGGAAAGCATGGCATGATTAATAAGTGAAGGCAATCAGTCTGTGGGAAGAGACTACCATTGCGTATCGTAATTCCTGGTGAGAGTGATGGCCGTATGATTTGTTCTTAAAAAGAAAGTGAAGCAATGCCACCGCTCTCCTCCTGACTCCCAGTGGTTTTGTTGTGCCATCTGCGGTGGTGATGCCACCAGCAGAGCCTGTACATCTATTTTTCATGCAGATATAACACTTTGCCTCTCGCTGCCAGGAGGTGTTTGCAGCTGAGCAGGTAGAGCCTCTACACGTCAGTAACGACTCAGCTCCACCTCCTCCTTCCAAGATGATGGACCCTATTCCTGGTCCTCAGCTCAGGGTCCATCAAGCTCATCCCAAGAGTGGGAGGGCTGTTACCCAGCCCAGCACAGGCAGCTCCTGATGAGCTTCCATGTGATATTTCAGTGGGCAATGTCTTTCTCTTGTCCCCCACCACAGCAATGTACTGGTGTTGCCCTGCAGACGGGCACTGACTGCCCCAAATCTGGCTCTTTACTGTGCAGAGGCAGCTGTGAATTCTGCCAAAGGAGGCTGTTGCAATTCTGTATACGATAAACAAGATCTTCTATAAGGGGCTATAAGCACTACGTGCCCAAGTGCTGTAAAAAGCCCATCAGGTGGGATTACTTATCACCAACAGCCCTTTTGGAAATCCAGTGTAAAATATTACATCTATGGCTATATATATATATATATAGCTATAGATTTCTATAATACATCTATTACATCTGTCGATGGACAGAAAAGGGCACATTTCAGTGCTATCCCAAGAAATTCTCAAGACCAAACAGAAGGAATTTAAATAAAATAGAAAATGATTCACTTCATAGCTAGCTTGGCTTTAATGAGTAAAAGCCTCCCTTGTCTGTGGACACTGCAGAAAGCAAGCTGGGGGAGGGGAGGCTGGAAAACAGGTTATTTCTGAAACAGAGAGTTTTTTGGGTTACTGTGAAGGAGGGTTGCACAGCAGAGCTCTCCCCAGTCTACTGCTAGTGGGGGGTCCCGGCTTCCGTGCCTTCTTAGGGATAATTACCTTACTGTGAGTGAGCTTGTGAAGCAGCTGCTGGTTTGATGTCAGGCAAAAAGAAAGGAAGTAGGAGAAGGAAATGAAGTAGGAAGTAAGATTTCCTGACGAGTGTATGCATTGTAGCCCTCTGAGCTGCTCTGGGTCAGGCAGTAATAAGGGAAGAGGTACCAGAGAAACTGAATTGTTGTACGGCAGCAATTCCTGGTCCCAAATCCACCAACAGCTGGATGTGGAGCTGAGATTTGCAGTTTGCTAGTGGGTTGATGCAGAGCTTTCACGCTGGCTCTCGGACCGGCGTGAGCCAGAAGTCTGCACTGTGAAATACTAGACTCAGAAAAACAGTAAGGAAACCTGGGGGCAGATCTTCCAACTCCTGGAGATCAGCCTTTCATAACCAGAGACTGCTCTACCATGTTACCGTGTGAAATAATTGTGATGGGAAAACAAGTCGCCTTTGTCAGGGTGCAAAAAGCTCATGAAAAAAGCTGTCCCCCTCTCCTTTCCCTTTACAAAGAAGGTAAGAGTTCACTTAAAGAAATTACTTCACAGCTAAAACCATACAGGGAGTGAAAAAGATCTCCAGTGCCTCATTTGCTCTTCCTATCAGTACCTGCTATTGGTCACCGGTATGTGTGCAGAGAATACCAAACAGTTTGCAAATTGCTTGTTGCAACCCAAAATTCACTTAAGCCTGTAGAAAGAGAGATTTCACTTTTTTTTTTTTTTTGCTGGTTCAGAATACATTTAATCAGAGGAAATATTTTAGCCTTATTAGTGTCTATCATGCATACAACATACATTTCTCTGTGTCTGTATGCAGGTAATCACTAAAAAAATTATCTGGCTACGTGTGTTGTTTTCTATCTGTCTGCCAGATCAGAACTCTGTGTGTATTTAGGGAGGACTCTGGGGCTGTGAAACTCAACGCCTCTGTGGTAGCAAAGCCTCCAAGAAAGCTTCATATAGCTCAAGAAAAACAAATTAGGGCTGCCCCCTCTCCACCACCTTCCTCTAGGCAGTTTTACATGTCACCTCCCTCAGGGGATGAGCTACACGCTGAGTTTTGTAGCCTCTTGCCACCTTCTGCTTGTTCTCTTTTGAGCAGGCAAGACGAGCCCACCTGCGGAGGACAAAGTCGTGCTCACACACATGAAGATACTGAGCGATGAAGGAATTCAAAACCCAGGGTTAATCCCAGAGGCTCCAGCTGACCCAGCCTGCACCCAGGAGTCCCACCTCCCACCGGACCACCAGGAAAACCCAAATGCAGCAGCGGATCCAGACTACCCAGATGGCCCAGCAAGCATGGACTATGTAGCCACCCTGCCTGACCTCAGCGCCTTCGAGTCCAAGTGCCGGCTCCACAGATTCTCCAAATTTGAATCTGAGGACTCAGGGGTTGAGTTGCCCAGCGGGGCTAATTCTCCATCGACGCCGACGGGCTCGGAGAAGAGCTTTGTGCTTCACAGCAGAGACTCGTTTTGTGACTCGGGTGTGCTTAGCACCTCCTCTTCTCCAGAAATCGACCACCTGATCATGAGAACATGTGAAGAGCACGCCAGGAAAGTCAGCCACCAAGATCCAGAGAGTGAAAAGCAAGCTGAGTACTACGGCCAGGAGGCAGATGCTGTGCAGGGTGCTACAGCTCCCCTTGAAGACTTCAGTGTCCCTCAGGAAGGAAGTCCTGGTGAACATTTTGACCAAAGTGAAAGGCAATCACTGGAAAAGGAACCTACCCCAGAGACGGACCTTCCCAGGGAAAACACTCTTCCCACCCCAGCTCCCATAGAAGAGCCAAAGACAATTGATGATAATTTCCCAGAGACCTTTGGCAGCATGCAAGACCTTCATCAGCTGAAGAAGTACCCCACCAGTGACAGTCTGGATGAATACATGGATGAATGCTGTAGACTGAGTGAGGTAAGAAACACCTAAACTGAATCTTAGAGCTAGGCCTGTCCAAATACCTCAGCCAGGGTTCAAGTCTTACGGTCTGTAAGATCTGAGGATTTTACAGTGAGTTAGAAATCCTCCCCTGAAATTGTTGTAAGCAGGAGATCTTGGCAATGGATTTTTAAGAGCTCTTTTCATAGCAGTGAAATCCTGAAGTAATTCATATATACTGGGGCTGGGTAAGGATGACTAATGGCTCATGGAGATCTGATGTTTCAAAAAACCCGAGATTAGAAGATGGACTTGATTCTGGTCTTAACATTAAGATTATGAAGATAGTCATCATCCTCTGATACATGGGAGGGGGATCAGAACATAGTTTGTTTTTCAAGGTCAGGTTATTCCTGTTCCTGGGAACAGCTGGACTGTTGTTGGGGCGCTGAAGTTTGGAAAGAACTTGTCTAAGGGGTAGCTCATTCCTGTCCAGGCCTGTCCTGTCCTCTTGACCCAGCTCTCTCAAATAAGAAGTGAGCAGGGGATGAATGACAAATTCGAATCTTTGCTGGGCTGGAGCTGGGCTGGGCATGGAGACCCCACCAAGCACAGCTGTGGTGGAAACTCCTGTGTTCTGAGACTGACTGAACTTTACAGACGTAATATTTTCAGCACTTCCGCCCTTGCTGGATACACTATGGGACTGACAGGAGAATAAAAAGCCCTTCTGTTGGCCTTCTACCATACTGGATGCTATGAAACCTGATCATTGCCTGCTCGCTGTGGTGGCTTCCATGAACCAGTGACAGAAAGATCTAACTGGGAGAGCTGATTACAGAATCACAGAATCACATGGATTTGGAAGGGACCTCTGGAGATCATCTAGTTCAACCCCTCTGCCAAAGTAGGTCCTCCAGGGGGGTTGGACTAGATGATCTTCGGAGGTCCCTTCCAACCTCATGTGATTCTGTGATTCCTGATAGAGAGACAGCCCAAAAAGCCCCTTGACCAAAAGGAAAGGAGGAGGCAGGCTAGATTGAAGAAGGTCACGCAGACACACCAAAGGGTGCATCACAGGGATTTCTTTTCTGGGCGTTCATCACGGTAACAGTGATGAATTGGAATGGGAGGTGGGTGGGAGGAAGCCAAGTGACAAGTGCTGTGAGTTGTGCGTATAATTTCACCATGACCTCTCTGCCTGGGCCCTGAACCATCAGGCGATGGCTTTCCTCTCCAGCATGCCAAACCCTCCCGAGCAGGGAGGAATAGGTCAGAGACGGCCCATCTTTGTTAACACTGCCTATCGAGGCATCACAAGCACCACACAGTCCAACGCAGCAACCTCTCCCTCCCCAGAGGTGTCTCACACACAGCAGATGTCTATTTTACACCGTTCCCAAACAGACAGCAACCCGGCTTTTTGGCAGAGTTCAAAAAAAAAAAGGACCGGAGCAGGAGAGTTTGAATACAAGGAGATTTTTTTTATAAAGTTACCTAAATTCTCCATCGTGCTCCAGAGGGTTTGCAGCCAGCTTGGTCTTGTCCAACAGCTCTGGCTGCCCATGAAATTCCTTTAAATCCTTTGTGAAATGGAGCCTCAGTTTCCCAAAGCAGAGCATTTAAATAAACAAGAGAATAAATTAGAAAGGAGCTGAAGAGGAAATGAAGCTCTTGGTGGCTTATCTCCCCTCCTTTTTAATATCCTCACTGGCTGAGTGCTAAAGCTCTGTGCCCCGGAGCGCTTTTCTTTGTTTGTTTTTTTGAGCTGTATAAATACAGCTGGACTGAGATGCTGGGGAAGTTTTTGCCCCTCTTCACGGAGCACCTCCAGGGCTGCTGCCTCTGGAGAGCAGCACTCTTGAAACCTGTTTGGGATGCCAGGTAGCACCCAGGCTGACTGGGGCAAGAAATGTCCCTGGCTGGTGCAGAGCCCCGGGGCTGGTGCCACAAAGTACAAGGACATCCTCATCCTCCTGCAGCTGCTGAGCCTTGTGCCACCTCCAAACCCACACAGGGCTGACCTGTCCTCACTGTCCTACAACAGAGGCAGGACAGAGTGAGACCCACTCAGAAATGATGTCCAGATGATCATCTGCCCACAGGACCGATGGGTGCATCGTGGTCCACTCCGGCTGAGGTTCTGTCCCAGGCTTACTCTGCGGTTGTTATATTTGCCCTGTCCAAGATACAACGTGGTACTTAGGAACCAGCCTCTTTTCTGGCCTGATGTCATCTCGGGGACTCAGATACCCCTGGAAATGCAAGCAATATGGTCTGAAAGACAGGGGGCCAGTACAGGGCATTCCCACGCTGCTTGGCAAAGAACGTGGCAAACCAAATTGTTCCATCAATCCAATTTCCAGTGCATTAAATTCACGTTGACAGAGATGCAAGAGTGCTTACATTGGCTTATATTAAATGCCAGGTGAGAGCATTATTTAATTATAGGTGACGGCAGCTTCCTCAGTTCTCTGGCTGGTTTTGGGAATCCAACTTGCAAGTAAGAGGGGAGCAGCTGAGGTTCCCCAGCCTGGCAGGCTGTGGCAATGCCAATGGCACCCTGCTTCCTGGCACACCACAGTCGAGCAAGAGGTCAGTCTCTGGATGAGGATGTCCCTTGGTGTCCTCCCGGCCTCCCTCGCTGCTGAGGCCACCTCCAAGAGAACAGGAAGGAAACTGCTGAAAGAGAGAGATTGAAAATGACCAAATGTTTTGACCATTAGGATTCATTTGGTGCCTGGCTCTGGCTGAAAATATACATCAAATCGTTTCAGTCTGGCGTTTCTTAAACAAAGGTTTCTGATCTTTTGTTTTGAACTGTCATTATTTTGACATTTGCCTACGTTTAGAAAGATGAAAGAAAGTGGAAGCTGTCAAACAACAAGTGAAAGAACTTTGAAGCCCAAATAAAAGCGTTTCCTTTTAAGCCAAATTAAATGTTTGGGGTCAGTTTGAAGATACACAGCTTTTGATGCTTTTGCTTTGCAAACACTTCCTCACCCTCCATGAAGTTTACATTTAAAGTCAGCCCATACCCCTAGAAGAAGACAGAGGGTGGGGGCATTGTCGTCATTAAATAGGGAAAAAAAACCCAACATTATTTACAGAGTAGTAATTATTTTGGGCCAAAGCAGTCAAAATACTGCTCTGCCAGAGAGGGGTACAGTTGAGGGGAAGGATGGGGCAACCTGTGATGCTCAGCCCCGTAGAACGTGCGTGCCGTTCGGAGGAAACCAGAAGCTATCAGTAAGGGCAGCCCCTCCTGGAGAGCAGGGTGGAGCCGTCAGAAATATACAGCACGATCCCTCTCTTTCCTGTTATTCACAAGCCTTTTGGTGCTGTCAGCTTCCAGTGACAAATGCTTCCCGCTCAGCCCGTGGCGTCACTAATGGGTTGCTCCGAGCCCACGATGGGAGGGTTGTGATTGCATCCCATGGCTGTTGGAGCAGTGACCCTGCCACCGTAGCACGGCCAGTGTAGTCCTGAGTAACATGCTCTGACAAGCTCTAGGCAATCTTGCTTTAGCAGGGGAGTTGGACTAGGTGATCTCTATGGTCCTTTCCAAGTCTACACCTTCCCCCACCCTCTTTTTTTTTCTGGGGACCTGTATTCTCAGGAGTTGGAAGTCCTCTCTCACTATTGCTAAAAGCCACATTTTCTCCATGCCTGCCAAAACCACCTTGGCTTTCGAGTGCCTTCAGCCCTAGGCACACAGCACTGGAAATCTGGGCCACCTTTTCTTCTCCTCCTCTGCCTGTTTTGCCTGCGAACACAAAGCAGGACTTTACAGTGTTAAGAACTGGAAAATATGGAACATAAAGAGGGTCACTGCCTGAAAGAGATGACACTCAAGTGCTCTCCCCAGTCCTGAGGTTATAGCCAGATGTTTTACTTTATGCTGTTGTCCAAGAGCTCTTCTGTCCCTTTTAGTCTTCCGTGGTGTTTCTACAGCAATGGAAAGGGGTTGGATTTGGCTCACTGTCTCCACAGGGCAATACAGACGTGCCATCAGTCACTGGAACAGCAAACTGGCGGAAAGGGAAGTTGTTAAATGTGCAAAAAGATGGTACAGACTGGCAGAAAGCCTACATTTTCAAGGGGAATGAGGAGCTTTTGAATACCCATTTTGGGACAGCTTAAAAAAACCCCAGATTTTCAGAAGCTAATACTCATGTACTTTCTGAAAAATCATGCTTCTGAAGCTGGGCACCCCAAAAACCCTAGCTCCTTTCAGATATGTTGGTTATAATGCTTAAAAGATTTTCCCAGCAGGCACCACGTGGGCTTTGTTCTCCCTGTGGGTCCTGTGGCTGCCCCTTTGCACTGCAGAGAAACACTAAAAACTCAGCTTTATGGCCGAGTAACCTTTGTTTTGCCACCGCTTCTGCAGGCTCTGCCCGAGAGGAAAATAAAAATCATGAATGTGAATGACTGGTTGGCTCGGAGTCATATGATTTCATGTGACCTCTGTCCCAACCTCAGACACAAAAGCATCTGGACATAATAATACCTGTTTATAAATAACATTGTATCATCATTTGTTTAAAAAGAAGTAAATCCTAGTGTTGATTATTTTTGAACACACCATGAGCTTTCTGACATAATGAAAATACAGGAAGAGTCCCAAGGCTGGCATTTCCCCAAAAATGTAGATTGTTGTGGGAAAGGAGACAGAGTAAGCTTCCTGCTTTTGTAGAGGGAACTTTTTTTTTTTTTGAAGTAAGATAAACTTAGAGCACTGCTTTTGTAAAGATCGAGGCTTATTTTACTTACTGCTATCACACGCACACCGGCAGGCAGGGCCAAGGTGGAAGCGAGCCCAGGCAGGGTTTGAATGTCTCCAGAGAAGAAGACTCCACCATCTCTCTGGGCAGCCTCTTCAGGGCTCTGCCACCCTCAAAGTGATAGAAGTTCCTCCTTGTGTTTAGGTGGAACTTCTTATATTCGAGTTTGTGCCCATTTCCTCTTGTCCTGTCACTGGGCACCACTGAAGAAAGACCAGCGCTATCCTCTTGACACCCTCCCTTTAAGTATTTATAAGCATTGATCAGTTCCCCCCTCAGTCTTCTCTTCTCCAGACTAAAAAGACCCAAGTCTCTCAGCCTCTCATAAGAGAGATGAGCAGGAGGCTGGAAAGCACCATTGCCTGTCCTCTGTCCATCTCCAGCTGAGCAGCAGTGAGGCTCTGCAGGCCCTGGGTGGGGAGACATCAGTGGTACAGGGCCATAGCCAGACAGCCAGCTTGATCCCACAGGCTGTCTTCAAGCATCTCCTCGTGGCTGGGAAAGCAGCAGCAGGGGATGTGAGCTGGGATCTGCTAAAGGCCAGTGGAAAGATGTTCTTCCAGCTCGGCAGCTTGGTTCAGGCACATGTCCCTTTCACTGACCCACCAGTGATGAGGGTCTGAGTTCAGCTGTGCAGTAATGGTTGTGGATTGGCAAAGGCAGACAAAATGTACCCCCAAGTTGGTCACAAAGGAGCAAATCACTGCAACCTGGAGTACTGCGTCCATTGCTATTAAGGATTGCTCTGTTATTACTCCGTGGTCCGAGCTGTATTGTCATTGCAGGTGAACCAAGGTAACAGCAAAGTCCTGGGGTCTGGTCTGGGGTACCTGGAACACATTTGCCAACTGATTGAGAAGATTGGGCAGCTGCAGGAGCACAACCTGCGTCTCCAGAAGCAAGTGTGCAGCTTGCAGAAAGAGCAGAAGATGAGACAGATCAAAGAGGTAAGCAAACACCACAGTATCTTCCATTAAATGGTATACTCAAGGCCCAGATGGAAAGTTCCCCGTTAGAGAAGATGCTGATTTACTGGACCCCACATCCACCTGGGCTGGGTGCTCTGGTCTTCAAGGAGCCCACAGTGGGCTCAGCTTCCCTTAGGGTGGACTTGGGTTTCTGTTCTTGTTCAGTTTTGTTTCCTAGATAATGCTTCCTTTTAGAGTTAAAAAGCATCCCTCTCACCTCATGCAATGGCCAGACTCAAAGTCAGGAGCTTTTACTTCTCCACAGTTGAAAACTTCCTAAGAACACATCAATGCTACCAAAACAAAATGTTTCCACGGGCCTCCTTAGCAATTGTGTTTTGAATTAAAAGCTCTTTATTTTCCTTCTGGTTTCAAACTGTCAGAATCTCAGGATTTCCCACAAAACGGTCAAAATGGGAAAGAGAAGCAATGGTTTCGCTCCCCAAATCCATGCTCTCTTTCCCTTCCTGTGCTTCTGAGCTGCCAAATGAAGCTCTGACATGAAACTTCTCAGCGTTTCCACTTTTTTTTTTTCTTTTGTCAGCCAGAACTAGGTGTGGAATTTGACTGAAATTTGTACATCATTTCAGTGTCCACCTAAACAGCATTTTTTTTTTAGCCCCTGCGTATTTTGTTCGGCTCTACCCCACCTCTGCTTTTCAGTTCTTTATCTTTGGCCATCAGGCCACGTTCCCAGCTTTTTTCCTTCCTTCCCTTTTTATTTATTTTATCGCCCCTGAAGGAACACAAGGGGTTTGTCACACTCAGCTATTTCTTCCCAGCCATGCTGTGGCGAGTCTTTTAATCTCCCGCCGGCGTCATTCCTCCCCTGGTGCTGCTCTCCCACCTGCTGGGACTGGATCTGCAGTAGGTGACCGACTCCTCCTCAGAGCCAAAGCCAAGATGTGAGTCAGGTTGCAAAGCAGCGTGGCCCGTCATTTCCATGTACCCATCTCTCACGCTCGGAGGAATGCAGCCTCCTACATAGAGCCTGGGAATTGTTAACACATTTCCTGAAGCTTTACAACTGTGAGTCATGGCTCAAAGTAACTCTTCCAAGCTGCAAATTCAGGGTCAATTCCTCATCTGGTGTTATGTGGCCCCCTCCTTCCCAGCTCCCACCGAAATGAAAGGCACCGTGCTTTCATTTCAATATTTGAAACTTTGATCTTTTTGGTATTTTCTAATATCTCTCAGCAGTGTCTTCTCAGCTGCCTTTGCCCCATGCTGTTCAGTGGGGAATTGGACCCCCAGATGTAACGTTCAGCACTTGCAACGTGCTCTACAAAACTGGGTGATCTCTCTTGAATATCCCTCTGGTGTCTGCATCTCTTATTTCCCTCTTCGGATTCACTGCCCCTCTCACGTAGAAGAGGAATGCTACTACCCCAGTTTGCCACGAGACATGGAGGTTGCCATCCACATCACACTTTGGAGGGGGTCCTAAGGCTACTTTCCAAACCGTGTTCACTCCCCAGGCAGACTATGAGCATGGAAGTGTTCCCATGTCCCAGATGTGACTAGAGAAGATGCAATCCTCAGAACAAAGATGGGTTAGTATGGTATTAAGAGCTGGTCATGAGGATTGTAGATGTCCAGTGCACCCAGTGCTGTTTTGAGAGCTCCACAGACATTACCACAGAAATGGATGACATTTCCAGAAGCACTCAGATAATGAGGGTTGCTGAAGCTGATGGAGCTGTACTGATTTATTCCATTAAGTACCAGGCAGTGCTGAAGGTACTTCGTCATTCACAGGACTAGCCTTGATCAAGCAGGAAACCTTAGAACATTTGGAAACCTTCTTTCATCATAACTCTTCTAAGCATGTCTTCGAAACATTTAATCTTTTGCAAAATGCTGTTCAGTTGTAGAGAACAGCTTTTGCTTGCAGAATCATGGATGTTTAAACAAAAAAACCCAAACAAAACAAAAATATAAAGGGATATATCCTTCTTTACCTTTGCTATGAACCTCCTGGATCTCACCATCTTGATGACCTTATGAAGAGACCTCCCAGATGTAACCACAGCAGGTGCTGCTGGGTATGGTGTTGATCTTGGGGCACAAAAAGAACGCAGTTACTCCACATCCTTTGCGTTACAAGGAAGTTTTTAATGCCCAGGGCCAAAAGCAGCATCTTTCATCAGATTTTCAAAGCACGACC
Organism: Calidris pugnax; assembly: GCF_001431845.1. Lineage (NCBI taxonomy): Eukaryota > Metazoa > Chordata > Aves > Charadriiformes > Scolopacidae > Calidris > Calidris pugnax. Next base: position 5,025,481 of record NW_015091042.1, read on the forward strand.
CAAAGGTATAGGTATTGCAAGGCACCGTGCTGCTGTGGCAACATACCCAGATGAAACATTTACATTAAAGCTGTCAATTGCTTGGGTGTCTCCAGAGGCCAACAGCAATAAACAGCTTGGTGCCCTTTCCACTTCAGCTGGATAAAGGTCTCCTTGCTTCCTGCCCTCTTAAACTCTTGTGCAACGTGATTGTGCAAGGTACAAAATCTCCCCTCCCCACCATCCAGCAGCTGAAGTGCCACGTACAGAGAATCTCACCGGTAACATGTAAGAGAATTACGGCATCCCATCAATAAAAATGCAAGATACTGCTGTCTGTGCACCTTCCAAAACAAATAACATTATCTCAAAACGCGAGTCCCTCTTATAACAGATCAGTTTATTTACACAAATGCCTTAGCCAAGCAGCTCTGTGTTTAGAAGCTTGCATTCAATTCCTTCTTCTTGTATTGAATTCCAACTTATTAGGGTTGTTTCAACCCTAAAAGATGCTGAGTGTCAGGCAATTTAAGTTAAACACCAATGAAAAAAAAAAAAAAAATCCCATGAAAAATCTACCTTGCCAACTCCAGGCTCCTCAGCCTTTTAGAGTTAAATAATTTGCCTGGGTCCTGATGGGTCTCAGGACAAGGTTGGACATCGCTGGGCTGGGAATGATTGCAGGTTGTGTGTAACATCGCTCCGCACGGTTACCTGAGAGTGTCTCCATACTTTCTTCCTGTCTGGTGCAGGAGTATCTTCTCCAGCATTGCCACTGTGGAGCTGCCAGCGTCTTCCTCAACTCGTACCAAGATGTGAAGACGTTGTTTGCTGGGAGGAGCAGACCTCACAGCCTCTTGGTTCAGACTGGAAACGCTTCTGATCTTTCCATCATCCCAGAAATAGGAGCAAACACCGAAAAGCTGAGCAGCTGCAACGGTGAGTTCAAATACCTCTAACCTGCCCTCCTGCTTGCCACTGGCTGGTGAAATAAGTTGAGCAGCAACTTCTTTTTCCTTAGGAAAGAGAGATGGGAACAGAGCAAGGTGTTAGCGGTACTAAACCTTAGCTGGAAAGCTAAGAGATGCATTTTAACACTTCTTCATATGTGTGAAGCAGGACTTTTTGCTCTGCAGCTGTGGCTACAAAGATTAGGACAAATGCACTACCAAATGGGTCTCTCTTTTGGAAATTAAGCATTCCTGAATGGGCCCATTAGTGCAGCCCCTCCATGTGGCTTTAAAATCCGCCCCCAGCCAAGGTAGGATTTGATCTAAGATGGAAAGCCTTAAGCCTGTTATTAGTCTCCTGCCCTCCCAAGCAGGCACAGAACACATTCCTGGAGGATGACTTATTCTACAGACCAAGTGGAAATAAGCCCCAGCTGCAAAGCTTGGATCCAGAGACCAACTTTTCCAGAAGGCTGAGAAAGAGTGGGCTCAGCCTAGTGATGATAAAGCCAGCTGGAAAGTCTGGATCCAATGTTAGATGGGAACCAGCCCACTAAGCGAGGTTGATTAGTTTATTGCAAACCTTGGACTCCAGCCTGCCTCTAATACCTGGTGAAACACAGAACATGGACACACCTCCTAGCAGGATTGAGTCAAGAGTGTAAATGGCCTTTGGGATCTCTAGTGCTGAGACTCAGAAATGCTCTTTCCTGGCAGTTTCAGAGCAGGCCTGGAAGGAAAATAAGACCATGAGGAAGACATTAGAAAGTCTGCTGTGGTCAGACGCTTTATTGGAGCATTTACCTTCTTTCCACTGAAGTGTGGCATGAAAACACATGAGGTCTCATCCCACCATTAAGTCATAGAATCATAGAATCATTCAGGTTGGAAAAGACCCTTGAGATCATTGAGTCCTACCATCCACCCTACAAGTCCTTGGGTTCTCATCCCACCTGAGGTCACAGCTTGCTGGCAGCACTGCCCAGGGGCCATCCTAGCAGGACACTGCTGAGAAATGTGAGCAAGTCCTTGCGTTTCATTGCAGGAAGTGAGAGATACCTGGAATCGGGAAGCAGCCAGCCGATGGCGGGGCTCAGGAAGTCATCAAACAATAGGAACAACAAGGAGAATGAGTTCAGAGAAGCTGGTAGCATGGCTGAGGGACAGGCTTTTCCGTCCAAGGACCCTGCAGTAAGAAAGGTGAGTGATTTGCTTGGAGCCAGGCTTCGAGTGGGATCTGTGGGAGATGGAGGGAGAAGTTCTGCTCAGGCAGATCAGAGTGGGGTCCTGGGAGAACAAGCCAACTGTCTTCTATTGAATGAGGCTGGGGCAGTGAGATTAAACCAAGCACACATTCACTACCATCAATAAAATTTTTAACGCACCAGCCCTTAGCTGGTAACACTTATAAGAAGACTGGCAGCACATCAGTGTAATTAGCTCCAGTTCCTAAAGCATGTTTCAGGGAAACCATGCCACTGAAGTCCAAGGGAGCCAGGAGGAATGCTTTTCCTCTCCCTTTCTTTCCCATTGTTTGTGGCTGCCTCAGCACTTTCAGGTTCCAGTGGGGACCAGAAGTGCTGAAATGCCAGGGCAGAGGCTCTAATCAGAGTATTCCCAGCCCCACAGGAAAGAGGAAGGAGTAGGTCTGTCATGGGAAAGACCTTCTCATGAAATTTCCACCCCAGCGTTGCAAATAGGTTGCAAACGTTTTCGATGAACATCAGAAACCAATTCAAGGCTGAATCCTGAAAGGTGCTCCATGCTCTGGCTTGTGCCCAGCCAGCTTCTGGAGGGTGAGGGTTATTGTAAGCACTTGGGAAGCCCTTGTGGCTTCACAGGATGGCAGAATCGAGATCCACACTCTTTAAACTGAATCCTCATGCTCTCTTGTTACACCACACCTTAGTATTGTCACATTGAATTGCGTTTTGTACCCCGAGCATGAAATGCCCCATTTACTTCTACAGTCAGGTACTGTATGGGAATCCTGTTACACTAGTCCCTGGGCTACCAGGTGCTATACACAGGAGCTGGCTGTCTGTCTAAATACAAAAGAGAGGCGAGGGATGAAGGAGTAAAGAAGAGATTACCACATGCATGAGGGACTGGATGGTAAAGAGATAAAGGCCTTTACCAAGGCTCTGGGTGCACTGCAGGGCAGAGCTGAGAGCAGAGCCCAGTCTGTTCCCAGCACTGTGAGATAGATAGTCTTGCTGTCCTGGTATTTATCAACGTATTTGCCTTTTGCTTTTAGGGCGTGGACGTCAGCAAGAACATCTCGGTATGTATTGCCTTTGCAGAATATATTTAACTTGTACCTACATTATCACGGACCAACTGCTGAGGCTTCCAAAACCCTTCCACAGCACGCACCACACGTTAATCCTAGTAGCTAACACAAAGGTTTGATATTTCCATGAGCAAACAGTCTCACTTACGGGCGATTAACTCAATAGCACAGAAACCCGGTGTTGCAGTTTTCAGCTGAGCCCCTGACCTCATCTGAAGTTTTGGAACTTAGCGGAGCCCCAAGAAGAATTACCACAATTGGTTCTGCCTGGGCTGGTGCCTGGGGCTGGGCAGCAGCCAGGTTGTGCTCCCGAGGTGGCCACAAGCTCCTGGAGCAATGGCTCTGCTGGTGGCACAGCGGGAAGGCACCTTGGGACAGGGCAGAACAATGCCCCGAACGTGACAGCGGTTTGAGAACTTCACTCAAATGAAACGGGAATTGTTTCTCCCCATTATGCTAGTCCTGGGGCATGATCTTTTTTTGTTCTTTCCCCAAAGTTTTCCAGCCGTTACTTTAGGAAATTTAAAACATGAAATGTTTGGATGCGTGGCTCCTTTTTCAGTTCCTAAGGCCAGATGAGCTCAGCCCTGAGAGAACAAACATTAGTGTGGGAGGGAGGCCTCAGGAGACTCCCTGACCTCCTGATAATCTCTATTAGCATTTCAAATGTAAGTGCCCAATTGCTGTGGCTTGTGGACGTGACAGGGAAACAAAGGCTTGATCTCTTCTAATTCACGGTCCACAAAAGTCACCTCCTTGAAAAGGGCTGATAGCAAGGCACCTGGCCTAACAGAAAGGACAAGGGAGTCAAGCTGCTTTTTTTGGGGTTGTTTTTGTTGTAAAGGACCCCCTGGGCACGTGTGAGTAGGTAGGAAACCAAACCCATCTTTTCCTTTAGTGCAGCCTAACAATAAGGTAAAACGTGCCTTTGGGCAGCTACTCACTACTCACCAGGGAAGTGCCCTCACTCTCTGAAACCTTGTCAGAAAGAACAGCAGAGTCCTAGAAACCTTACCAAAAAAATACAAAAAAAGGATGGTATTACCGACAGCTGATCCATCCTGTCTGGCTGTGTCCTGTACAGGTCCAGGTTGGCCACTGGGAACCACTGCAAGGTGTTAAAAATCCTTTTATGGGACCTGATTCTTATCCATGTAAAATAGAGAAGCTTCCCTTTTCCTGCCACCCTGGTGTACCCCAAAATATCATGCCTTGGCCAGATGGGGTCTGCCAGCAGCTCAGCTCGCCTCTGCTCCTTCAAGTTGTGGTTTCTTTTTGCTCCCTAGGGTGAGAGCCATGCTTGGGGGAGAATGAAAGATCTGATTTGGAGGACACGGCTGAGAAACCAGAACAAGCTAGGGCTGTACTCTGCTGCTCTGAAGAGGTCCTGCCCACAGTTGTACAGGTAAGGCAAAGCTGTGGGAGATTTTCACTTAGAGTTGGGAAGAGGTGGTGGGAGATTCACCTCTGGGAGTTGCTGGCTGGAGAAGACCCTTCCTTACCTTCTCTCCATTCCATATGGTGGTCCTGGCCAACACAGCCATTTCCTTCTCTAGTGCCCAGGTGCTCTAAGGTCCCAACTGGATGATGTTACCTGTGTGAAGAATAATGGAAACATTAGGGTCCCTAAAAGAAGGTGCTTATCCCCAACAGGGCAAGGGGATGTTGACAATTAGCCAGAGCCATTCTGTAGCCTAATTATTTGCCTTTCTGCTCCCTCCTAAGCATTACAGTCAAGGTTAATGCTCTCCTCTATCCAGCTGCTCACCTTTCATCCAGTGGAACAGTAGCCCATAGTGCATCTAAGGTGTGATGGGACAGTCAGGATCAGCTGGAAGGTCTCCCGTCCGAGGAGGTGAAGTTTGCTGAGCATGTGGTCACAAGTGGCACCTGCTTGTTGCTGTGGATGAACGTGATGGGTCAAGTAAAGGTCTCATTTCTATTAAGAGATCCTTGCTGGTCCCTCGGGCAAGTTTGCCTACCAGGCTAGTTACATATGAATATATGGTTTACTATATATGTTTATACCATGTGGGGCATATCTGTCTGAGGTGACGATGGTGCTGCCAGCCACCCCTTGCACAGATATTCCCCATGTGCTTGCCAAGTCCTCCCAGCTCATCTGGTGAATTTGGGGCGTTTTTGCATGTAATCAGGTAACAGGAAAAGCCTGGGTACGTTACTCACCAGCGCAGGAGCATTAGGTGGAGCTGGGCTCCTCCTTATGTTTTTTCAGCTGAGATCTCAGCAACCTTGAGCCAAACAGCTCAAACGTGCTTAAACCCTCCTCAGGTTATAGAGGGGGTGATGGTGGGGAAACGGCAGTTGTTTAAGCACTCAGGAATGTCCCATTGTTCCCCTTAGACAGCCTGTACCTACCTTACAAAATGCATAAGGGAACTGGGAATCTTGTAATTACAGCTGCTAAAAAAAAAAAACAACCAACCCCTCAAACCCCTCTGTAGTTCATGGAGTGATTTTTCCAGCTGGGAAAAGCTTGGTTGGGGCCCAAGCACACGTAACAGGCGAGCTTCCTCCTATTGTCTGGGAAACTGAAAGAAACACAAAGTAGAAAGAGATCAAACAGTTCCATCTAAAATAGATGGTGAACCAGCTGGGGAAAAAATACAAACTCTCTCCTGAACCTTCCCTCTAAACCTGAATAGAACCAGGACTTTATTTGGGCTTCAGAAAAGTCCTGTCTCTGTAACCTCCTGCTTGGCCCTTTCTCTGCCGCGCTGAGGACCCTGCGTGAGAACCACGGGCTACATTGATGGACTCCCAAGGAAGGGCCAGCCCAATAGTTCCTAACAGAAATAGCTTTTGCTGCTTTCACACGTACACTGGACAACTACTACTGTACAATGAGATGCCAAATAGACAATTATTTTTTTTTTTTACCTGGCTGTAACTGGGCAGTCCCAGAGATCTTGTATGCTGATTTTTCCAGGCTGCTCTCTGTAGCTGATGAACAGCCTTCTCTTTTCTTTCACTAACTTTCTTTTCGTATATATCTGCATATAACCCTTGTTTCTACTCATGCCCCTTATCTCCCTCCATTTGCTCTTCTCCTTCTTCCTAGCTCCTGTTCCCCAGCCCTGTCTGTATTTGCTCTGACTCTTTTTTACCCCACACCCTGCAATAGCAATGCACTGACACTGGTCTTTTCACCAGTGCCTGGAAAAGCTGGGCACCTCGCTCCCATGGCATTTTGGAAATGTAGCTGCCTTCAGGCTCCTTTGAAATAAAAATTTAAACTTAGTGGATCAACGACAGCCCTGCAGCTGCTGCTGGACAGAAAGCCAGGTCCTTCCTACAGCAGCACCAAAATGGTAAAGCAAGAAAATCTTGCTTGTCTGCAGGCTCTTGGCAAAGCAAAACATTGAAGACTTGATACTTTCAGCATTTAAAGCCACTGTCTTTGTTATAATTTATGAAACATGTTTGTCCTGGCTCCTGGTCCTGTTTGTACACGCTGGTGTATGGAGTTGGCTGGCTTTTGCTTACCTGGGCTTCCTTGAGCCCAGAGACAGCTCCCAAAGGTCTTGAACTGGAGCAGGTTGGAGCCCGGTGCCCTGCGTTAAGGTACAGCTCTGAAGGAAGCAGAGAGTTGTTGCTTTTGACACCCAGTCCCACTTGAGTCATTTGGGCAATTAGAGAAAGCCTCTTTGTTTTTGTTTTTGTAACTAGGTCAAAGCAAATCCCCTTTCATGCTCCCACTCTGTGTATGATGAATGATCTGCTCCAGGGCGGTTGTTTTGTTTTTCTTTTCTGCCTTTTTTTTTTTTTTTTTTTTTTTAAAAAAAAACATCCACAAAAAGAATTCTCATAGTAGAGAGAGAACTGGGTTCTTCCAGCAGGAGAGAGGGGGCCTGCCAAGGTAAACATACTGGCACAAGACTGGATGGTTTGTCTTACATTGTTCTAAGCAGGCCCAGGTTTTCATTTCATTTTCTTTTCCCTGCTAGTACATTTATTCCCGCAAAGCAATGTCTGTTTTGTGCAGGGGGCCAGAACAGGCTGATGAATGACTTGATCACAGTGTTATGAATTTAAGCAGCGCAGGGACCTGGATCTTGCCTATGGCAGGAAAAGCAGATTTTTTTTCTTCCCTGAAATCATTGCAGAATTATCCCTCCAGAAAGGGCAAGGAACTGAGTTCCAGCTCGAATAACTCCTAAGATGAGAAGTTTTTGCCTTTCCACTCCGGCTGGTTTTAGTGACAGAAAACTGTTCTCAAATGATAGTGGAGCACCATATGATGAAATACTTGCCCTTGTTAGACAATTAAGAATCTGATGCTGCTTTGACCAGTGAAGAGAGAACCCAGCTTGGCTTGTGAAAGCTGGGCAGCAAGTTCTGTAGGAGCCTACCTTGACCAATTTATTGCCTGGACATTGCCACTCCATCTGACGCTATTAAATGTGTGAAGCTGTCTCTGGCTGGATTGCGTCACAAACAATCCCCCAAAATCCAGGTTCAAGGAGGAACACATTAGCACCTTTATGTCGTTTTTCCTTACGTTCCTTAGCTCCCTTTGAGGGCAAACAGACGGGATGTACAGTCTCCCACTCCTTGCCCTGACTGCTGCAGGGCAGCAGACTGGTCCAGCGGTTGTTCCAGCCCTGGTAGAGCCACCTCAACGAAAGCAATTGTGCTCAGGAGCTTTTCTGATGCTGTTCCCAACCCCTTTTCCAGGGCAGGATCTAACCTGGGCGATGCCAGCCTGGCATTCCTGTGCAGGAACACCCACCTGCCTTATCTGTGGGAGCTTTAATGCAGCTGCGTGGGAACCAGCTGACCTCAACCTGCGATGCCTTTCATGCTGAGGGTGCTAGTTTCAGCCTGATGGCCACCAAAAGCTTGCTGTTGTATGATGACAGCTTCGTGGTTAGGATGAAGTAAGTTAGGAAGGACTGGGCAGGTCTAACATCACAAAACCCCATCTTTAGTGTAGTCTAGCAAATGGCCCTAGGGCCACAGAGCTGGGGCTGAACGCTGCTCTTCACATAGGACATTACCACCAAGGGAGATCTCTGCAGTCGGGCTTGAGAAGCAGCCAAAGAATTAAAGGATAATATCAAGGCAGAAGTTTGACCATCTCATTTTAAAAGAATTGACAGCTGAATAAAAAAACCAACATAGTATACAACATTTAGTTTAAAAAGAAAACAGATTAGTAGCTGGCAAAAATAAAGAGCCTGTACCACATCAGTCAGGACTTTGAGCTGGAAAATTTTTTCAAATCAAAGCCTTGAAGTAAATATCTATTATTGTTATTTCAAGTAAATAGCTATTAGATATTTATTTTCTGTAAATAGCTTTGAAATACTGCATTAAAAAAAACACACCACCCCAAAACTACAGCTTTTCTTTCTTAAACAGCAGCTATTTTTAAAAAGTGTTCCAAAAGGTTTGTCTTTCGTAAGTCCTGGAGGCCTGAGCTAACAGCCATTACAACCAAACAGGATGCGTTACACTTACTTCAATTGTATGTAATAAATAAGAAACAAAAAAACTAAGCTGGAGCCAGTCTGCAGCAGCCAGCTTAGCATTGCTCTTCAAAACATCTCCTTTCCTGCTTTCCACAAAACGATGTTTGCATCCATCCATTACATTGTGACTCCATTTTAAGTGCTGCATCTTGTAGCTCTCTCTTTTTTTATTTTTTTTTTGGATGGTGCCACAAATATTTGGACATCATCTGTTTTGGAATTGCAGACCAGAGAGGGGGAAGCTGCTTTGGGGGCAGCTTGGATGTCGGGTACATACGCACAGCACATTAATGCTAAAAACACAGCCCCGCGTTCTGACCGCTGTCAGCTTTAATTGTGTTTTTCCATTTGTTAAGGCCAGATATTGTGTCTTCGGAGCTGAGGAAAACTGAGAGGAACTCCATGATCGTTCTGGGGCAAAATACAAAGAATGAAAACATATGGCCTTTCTGATAACCCAAGTCAAATGGAACAAGGTAAAATAAGTAAAGCAGCATGTGTTTCTTTGTGGGTTGGGGATATTTTTTTTTGCCTTTTCTCAGCACAGTCCTGTTCCTTCATCCAGACGTGCTCCAATATGCAAAAATGGGAACAGGTCAGATTTTTGAAATTCAAATTAAATGCATTTATGCCAGCTGAGGACTGGTTCATATACTTTCATTTTAATAGTCCCCCACTTTTTTTTTTTTTTTAAATCCACAATTTAAAGGCATCTGTAGTTGTATGGGCTACTTTTTACAAAAGTACAGCAGCAAATTCATTTAGCTGCAGTCAGCCAAAAAGATTCCCAAATAACAAGCCAACCAAGAGTCTTGGGAAAGAGACAATCTGCCCATAATAATAAGACTAAAAGAGAACCAGGCTCAGCCCATGAGGGAAATACAGAGAAGCCCTTTCTGACCTCTCATACTCACCACATGCTTCTGTTTCAGAAAGGCAAGAGTGGAAACACCAACGGACACAAAACCAAGGATCCTGGGGTTACTTTGTGCAACCTGCATCCTACGGTTGTCAAGGGAGTTAACTACGGTTTGGGCGTTGGAAGGGAAAGAGGGAAGGGGGAGGTTGAGAAGGGTCTGTGGACAGATGCGTGCTCGGCTACGTACGGCTTCGCTCCTGAAACTGAAAAATACTTCTAAAAGTCAAGCCACGGATAAAAAACTACTGTTAGCATCTTGGCAACACGGCCAACAGAGACTTTTAAGCAAGATTTGGAAATTCTTCCTCCTCCTCTCCGGATTAGGAAAAGAATTACCTGAAACACTGAAGCTTTTAAGTTATCATTGCTTTCTGGGGACCTTCTCCAACTGAAATAAACTTCGCCTTTATGGGACACAGCAGCATCTAGAAGAGTGCCAGGGAGTGCCTGCCCGGTGCAGAAGCAGCTGTCGGAAGGACAATCTCCTCCCTCTGGGGTGGGGAGGTAATGAGTTGCAGTCTCTGCTTGTCCCCAACACATCTCCTCCCTCCAGAGCATCATCTGGCCAGCTTTGCCATTTTACTGGAATCCAACAGGAAAACCAAGTCTGTAAAACCAAGACTTCCTGCAAGGCCATTCCTGAATCCACCACTACCTTTTAATCCTTCTGCAGAGGCCCCTTGACTCCAGGGCTTCCCAATGCAGAAGTTGGCATCCTCTGGGCTCATGGCAGAGACCAGATCAAGGGGCACTGCAGGAATCAGCCTTTTGAGAAGCTGGGAGGTACCTCCAAGGCAACACCTGAGCTTCACCAGGCAGCCCAGCCCCTGTGCTATCCATCTTTTTGGTGGTGGTGGGGAACCAGGCTTGAATTCTTACTTTTAAGCTAAAAGTTAAGTCCCCTGGCTGTGCAGGTGGGGGCCTGGGGCTGCAGGTGGGGTAGTCACCTTGCTCTATGTATGGCTCAGCCTGTACTCTCTCTGCTGAAAAAGGCAAGAGGGCAAGCAGAGCTGCAAGGAAGCGTTATTCAAATACATACAACCCTTACAAGGGGGTATGTATACAAGCTGCATGCTACAAGGCCATGTTTGGTGGCTGCCTTATTGCCACATGCCCACCAATCTGGACTCAAGGGACATGCTTCTGAAGGTTCCATGGCTGCAGTGGTCGCTGCACACCAGCTCTTACTGGTACTAGCACAATAATTAACATACATGGAGTCAAGATTTAAATAAGCCAACTTTGCCTCTTATTAAAAGATTATACTACCCCCTAAATGTAATTACAAGGCAGTTTAAAAATCCCTCCTCAACCCAAACTTGCCTTGGAATCAAGATTTGAGAAGCTGGCAGGAGTGGATCAGCTGCAGCAGGCTTAGCCTGTCAGTAGCAGATGCTTACCCCTTGCTCACCCAGATCAGCTGGAGCCCTTGGGGTCCTCAAAACCAGAGCAGGATCTCTTCTGAGATGCAAAACACCCCAACCACACTCTCCCAGGGCAGCTATAGGTTGCAGGGGTGAGTGAAGGCAGCAGCCCAGGCCTGGTACTCCAATACTCAAAAGGGCTGTTATTAAGCACCTCCAGAAAGGAAAAAAAAACAAAACAAAAACCCCACAAACCCCAATTTAAAAAAAAAATATAAAAATGGTCTGTGCTAACTCAAAGTTAGCACCCTAAAGTAGGTGCTGTGTTCAATATTTCAGATGTAGCTGCTGCAGGACTTGGTTATTCACTGTATATCTTGCTAGCTTCATCCAAAGCTAGAAAGATTTATAACTTGATTATTCTGTGAATAGTCTGTATATCTCCATAAATACAGGGGACTAAAATCCTGCATTAACTTACACCCTCCATTATCCCTCGAGCTTTACAGAGACTGTAAGGAATGTGAATCAATGCAAACTGATTTAAAGTGTTTTAAGACATAGCATCATGAACCGGTATTCCCCACCACCTCCATTCATATTATAGGCTTATTGGTTTGTTTGTTTAAACTAAAATGAACTAGCACTCTTTTTTATTACAGCATTATATGAAATATATTCATGTATTTTCAGAAATAAATATATTTATAACGTGTAACATACTGTATAGTTCTCCACTCCAGGATGCATTGTAACACAAGCATAAGAAATTTAATAAAAGCATCACCATTATAGTAATCATTCCCAGATATTTTATTAAAAAACACCTGGGTTGTAGTATAGCAACTGCCACACATTTAAGGTTTCAGGTGAGAACAGCTGGTCGAGAAAGGAATTGTTACCTCCGAGCTTTGAAAGAACTTCTTTAGCTCTGGCGAGGAAGCGGGTTTGTTCTTTTGAGGCTGGTGCTGTTCTCCGAGACCCAGAGGGTGAGGAGAGCCTTTGGAAAGTTCAGGTACAGCTGAGTGTGGATGTTCACTCCAAGCAGCCCTTCGTTGGGTGCTGTTGCTGGGCTTTGCTTCCAAAGCTCCAAGCGTGGATGTTCACTCCGAGAAGCCCTGTGTTAGGTGTTGTTGCTTCCAAAGCTGGAGAGTGGCTGGACACGGGAGGGCAGCACACACCACCTCCAAAGGCTTCACCCATTCCACCGCCACGGAAAGGGTGAAGACACTGGGGACAAAGTGTGCTGATGCTCAGCATCGGGGTTTCTTTCTCAAAATCTGCTAATTCATTCATTAGCAGCACTGGCACGTTCCACCGCCACGGAAAGGGTGAAGGCACTGGGGACAAAGCGTGCTGATGCTCAGCATCAGGGTTTCTTTCTGAAAATCTGCTAATTCATTCATTAGCAGCACTGGCAGGTGCTGGCTGGCCTCAGGGCTCCTTCTCCTCGGCTTCTCCTTCATTCACAGCCCACAGCAGCCTCCTGGACACAGCTGCTTTCCTTCACCTGCAGGAGTCTAAGCCAACATCTGTAGCAACCCACACCACCTTTAGTTCAGCTGTGTAACCAGGCAGCATGGAGCTAAGTTAAAAAGAGGGTGCTGACAAGAGAAATCACACGCACTTACTCCAAATACAGTGAAGGAGAAAAGTCAATGAGACCCAACTAAAGAAGGTAGAGGCTTAGAAAGAAACCCAAAAGCCAGAAATCCACCTGTGAAGGTAGAAGGAAAAGAGTACACATCTGCAGGAAAAAACTGCAGAACAAAGCAGCAACGAAGCCCTGGTGGAGAAAGAGAACAGGCTACGTCCTAGGACAACACACCAGAGGAGGAAGCCTCCATGTTGCCTGGGTTTCGCCTTGTGGCAGTGCTTCACACAGGCACCTCGCACCCCACTGCTGTTTGTGCCCTTCTCCTCCTGCTGGGGACCAAACGGTGAGCTTTAAGCACTGGATCATAGAATGGTTTGGGTTGGAAGGGACCTTCAAGACCATCTAGTTCCAACCCTCCTGCCCTGGGCAGGGACACCTCCCACCAGACCAGGTTGCTCCAAGCCCCATCCAGCCTGGCCTTGAACCCCTCCAGGGATGGGACAGCCACAGCTTCTCTGTGCAGCCTGTTCCAGTGTCTCACCACCTTCACAGCAAAGAATTTCTTCCTGAGATCTAGTCTAAATCCCCCTCTTCCAGTTTAAAACCGTTCCCTCTCAGCTCATGGCTCCCCTCCCTGATCAAGAGTCCCTCCCCATCTCTCCTGGAGCCCCTTTAGGGACTGGAAGGCTGCTTTTAGGTGTGCCCAGAGCCTTCTCTTCTCCAGGCTGAACAACCCCAACTCTCTCAGCCTCTCCTCATAGCAGAGGTGCTCTGATCATCGAGAAGACTCCTCACAGAGTGGGTAAAGGAATTAACTTCACTTCTCCGCTCACCTACCTCCACTTATCACTGCATGTGCCCTGTGCTAAGCAGCAGGTCCATCACAGCAGGATGAAATTCAGCTCCACACCAGAAGGAACAATCCCTGCAGGGGAATCTACCTGATCCCCAGAGGTCCCTGCCACTTTGGAGCAGTTCAGTAACCCCACAGAGGGCAGCAGGGACTTTCCTTTTCACCCCTTCTGCCTCCACACAGGTATCTAAGCTCTCCAAGCAAATATTTTTGCCTGCTTTACTGAGGCATGGGAAGAATCCAGCAGCAGCCAGGAAGGTGTTGAGATCTTGGCTAACACACACACACACACACATCATTAAGGACAGTGCCAGAGCACCCTGCCTAGTGTACTGGAAAGGTGTGGTCTATATTGCTCCTTTAATTGCCCAGTTAATTAACATTAAAGACAGCTGCTAAAGACTTGTCATAAGGCACATTATGAGTATACACCCTGCTTTCTCAGGCAGAGCTCCACCTGCATCAAGGCCATTTCGTTGCCAGAGGCACTCCCTCAAGGAGGAGGCTGTTTTGACCTATCTCCAGCTGATGGTTTCTCCAGCCTGTGACCTCCTTCACACTCCCACCCTAGAACCTGAGGAGCCTTATCTTCTTCTGATTAGATTTTAAAAGCAGGCCAGACTGAGGGCACTGGTTATTCTGGAAGTAATGCAGTTTCTGCTAGAAAAATAAAAACATTGTAAGATGATTCCTGAAACTTCTTGTTAGAGCAAGAGAGGAATTAAAAAGTAGTTCCCACCACCTGTTAACACCTTCCAATCACACAGTATTGGCAGAAGCCAATTGAATAGAACAGTATCTGCTACCCCAAGCAAGATACTGTTCAGTTCTTTGCTTCCATGTATATAAGAGCTACTCTTCCCCTTGACAGACCCCTAAAGCAGTATGATTTAGACTACTCCCCTGTCTTTTAACAGGGAGAATTTCTAATCTATTTCAAGGAGGGAAAAAAGAGAAAACCCATATTTTTTCCTTCCCCTCAAACGTACTTGCTCAAAGACTCTCCATCAGCTATAAAGGGATCTCAGTGTGAGCGCAAGCACCAGCCTGAGCAGCAAAGGGGGTTGTGGAGCCCCTTTCCCCCCCTCCACCACCAGAAGAGGTTTGCTTGATTGCTTTTGCCCAGGACCTGAAGAAGCTGAAAATAATCCTGCTCAGCTGCTGTGACTGACCACACCACACTGAACCACTCCTGATGCTCTTAAGTTTTATTTCTCATCTCAAAAAAAGCACATCCATGTCACTGTTGTGCCAACAGTGGTGTCAAATTAGCTTTCATCTGAGAGCTTTGAAGACTCCTAACTGTCTGCTCTCACATGAAGGTTTAAGAATAATCTTTAAATCAAGTTTTAATATTTTCCTGAAGTTCAAACCACCCAGGCCCTTTGATTTTTTTATTTCAGTTGGAATGAAGTTTCCAAGTTCTCATCATACAGGAAAAAATTCCCACCTGCCCTTTTTTTTGTGTTTGTTTCCAGAGCTAGAGAGGTAGGTTTATGTACAACATCATTAGGAAGGCCCATTTGTGTAGTGCTTCACCATCCCTGCTTTTGAGTCCTGCCACATGAACACAGCCCTGACTTATCTACTGAGCTCAGGGGCGAGTGGGCAATTCCCAGCTTCTCTCCACAGTCAGATACCAGCTCTGCATCCCCAAAGGAGAAGCAGCTGTAGGATTTGCTTTCAATGAGTTTTGCTGCACTTCTACTCAGTGCTTGAGAGGAGGCACACTGAGTGCTTTTGAAGGCCACCTCAGCCACTGACAGAAGTGCAGACACCACCCAGCATCACACTGGTCTCAGTCTGCAGCTTCCTGGGAGCCCAGGCTATGATGAGGACTCCTTAACAGCAAGAGGCAGTTAACACCAATCCCAGAGCAGAATAACAGCCAGAAAAAGAGACAGATTCAAAGAAACAGCTTTTGGAAAGCTCTCTCACAGCCATCAGGATTATTTTTGTCCTGCAAACAAAGGTTTACAGCCAGGGTCCCTGACAGTTCTGTTCCATGCCAGGGAGAAGGAGTCCCAGAGCCCAGGTGGGTTTGACAGCCACTTTATTGCAATACATTGATTTCATGCGTTACAGGCACCTTCCTTTGCCACAGCACAGTGACCACAAGCACCACACACAAGGCTGCCCCAGTTGCCACAGCAGCAAACATCAGAGCCCAGGGGGCTGCAGCTGCTCCTGTGGGGGGAGAAAAGCCCCAGTTAACACTCCTCCACTAAGGAACAGGGATGCCCTAAGGGCTCAGTCTTTCTGCTGGGAAAGACTTAGACCAGTCCCCTTCCCCAGCCTAGCTATGCTGGGCTGGCACCCTTACCAAGGCCATCCTGGGCTGTGTCCCATCTTAACTCATCCTGGAGGAAAATCACAGGGCCTTCACTGGAGACATGGGAGGCAGCATCCTGAAGAGGATGCTCAGCGCTCCTTTTACCCCCTACAGAGCAATATGAAGGTTTTTGGTGAGAAGACATATAGAATCCTAGGATTGTCTAGGTTGGAAGGGACCTTTAAGATGAGAGTCCAACCATCAACCCAACGCTGACAAAACCCATCACTAAACCACATCCCCCAGCACCATGTCTACCCATCTTTTAAATACCTCCAGGGATGATGATTCCACCACTTCCCTGCGCAGCCTGTTCCAATGCTTGATAACCCCTTCAGGTGTAGAAATTTTTCCCTAATACTCAATCTAAACCTCTCCTGGCACAACTTGAGGCCATTTCCTCCTGTCCTGTCACTGACAGGAAACTTTGTCCAGGTCAGGCTTTCAAAACTTGAGAAGGCCAAGCCTTCCATGCGAGTCAACACAGAACTAGGAGCCTATGAAGACCTCTGCCTTTTTGGCATAAGGGCAAGGGCCCTTCCTCAGTGAAAAGGAGCACAAAGTGCCTTGTCAAGCTGTCCATGGCTTGAGGGAATTAGTCCATAGCCTACATGTCCCCCTAGCCCCCAACTTGGAGGGTAGACCCTTGTCGCCCCTTTGGATGGGGATAGCAGGAAGGCTAAGGCACTTACTGGCTCTAGCAGGACAAGTGGTGGTGCAGGACTCCTGTACAGACCGGTGGCACACTGAGGCACTGCAGTGCAGGTACACCTAGAAAGAACAGGAGACAGCCTGGAATCACTCAGGCAGTGTCTGGGGACAGGCAATATCCTGGTGTGGGTGACCTGACCCTGGCCAGCAGCCAAGCACCCATACAGCTACTTCCTCACTCCCTCTACCCCAGCAGGGTGGGGAGAGAATAAGAGCAAAAACAAGAAAAGCCATGGCTGGAGAGATAAAGAAAGTTTGATATGTGAAGGAGAAGGGGAGAGGGAAGAACAAAACCAAAGCAGAAGTGATGCAAAAGGCAAAATACCCACCCCGCTCCCACAATGCCAACTGGTGCCCAGCCAGTCTCTGAGCATCAGCTACATTGGAAGACAAAATTCTCAAGTGTTTATTGCCAAGCAGGACATCATACAGCACAGAATGAATTTGGGTCAGCTGTCCCAGCTGTGTTCCCTCACACCTTCTACCCACTGGGGGCTGAGAAACAGCAGAGCAAGGAGAAAAGGACCTTGCTGCCGAGCACACACTATTCAGCAAATAGATAGGACCATTGGTGTGTTATCAACGCTGTTTTAGCCACACATCCAAACCCACAGCACTATATGGGCTGCTATCAGGAGGGTTAACTCCATCCCAGCCAGATCCAGTGCACCTGGTCAGCAAAGGGAGAAGGCAGAAGGATCTCTTTGGCTTGCTCCACATATAGGCTGTAGCCTTGGAGCCCTCTGCTGTCTGCTGCAAGGCAGCTTTGATACCTTTACTACACACCTTCAAACTCAGATCTGGCCTTACAGCACCTCTCCCTGACACCTGGGACACAGCTGTCCAAGCACCACTGCCCTGCGACCGCCGCTAGGTACAGCTGGGACCAGTTTTGAGTATTAATTGATCCCAGTACAAGGCATGGTGAACTTCATGTTACTTAACTGCTCAGAAGCTCATGAGATTAAGATCCCAGATGCTTCCCAGCTACCAAAAGCTATTTCCAAGTCATTTTGGCCAAGAAATTTAGGTTAGAAAATATTGATTAGCATAATTAGAGCACACACCCTAAGCTAGATCAACAAAGCAGCTTAGGCAGCAATTTAGCACTTGCTTTAAGTAGACCTACCCTTTTCAGTAGTCTCATTTTCTGTCACACCCTTCCAGTGACACATCTTACCTTTATCACATTTGTCTCAAGGAATAAAGAGTTTCTTGTTTCAACCTCTCCTGAAACAGGAGGGGATTTTCCTATTCTTTCCCCCCCAAACCCCAAAGGCCAAGAGTTTTGAAGTGCTTCTTATTGCTCACATGTTACTTGTCTTCAGTAGGAAGCTGGGCAACCAGGACAGGATCTTACCAGTCCAGAGAGCATCTCTTGGGAAGTGGAGTCCACAAAGGTGAATGTGTAGAGGGTGAAACGCTGATAATGAGAGGGGAACAGTAGTCCTGAGGCAAGACTCAGAGGCACCAGCTGTGTCCGATAGTTGTCCCCTGCATAAGGGCACCTGAGAAAAGGAGGCCAGAAGTGAAAAAAGCGCAAGACATTCCTTTGACCCGAATGTATTTACAAGTCACCTACCCATCCACCAAAACAGGCCACTGCAGCTCTTGCTGGGGATTGATACTTGGCGTGGCCCAGCAGTGGTGCAGGACCAAAACCAGATCTGGGTCTGTTCTCTGTAGGATCTTGACTTCTACATAAACAGGCTCTCTGAGAGTCTTCACAACAGGGTAGTCACTGGCAGTATAGTAGGAAGTGTAGCTTCCATCTAGGACAGGAGAAACCCAAGAGCCATTTTAGAGCAAGAATAAACAGGAAGAGGCAACATGAAAGCATCCTTTATAGCCATGACAGTAAGCTCCCACCATGGCAGAGAAGCAGCAGTGCCAGGTTCACCCATCAGTACTCCCTTATTACTCCACAGAGACCCAGAGTCCTGCACCAAGAGGCTTGATCAAGTCCTAAAAACCTCTCATACCTGAGGCAACACGCAGCTCCAAGGACAGAGGACCTGGCTGGGACACAGCAGGGAGCGGTGGCAATGTGAAGACCTGAACACTCAAGGGAATGAAGCTCCCAGTGGTGGAGTAACTACAGCGGACGTGTAACCTGGTGGGACAGGAAAACCCAGAATCAGGAAGATAAGAAAGGTCACACTGATATCTCCTTTCTCCAAGATGGCAATGTAATATCTGCTTTAATTAGTCATATCCCTAACCTTTCCTTGAACACTTCCTTTTGACAAATACTTGAAATTCTCTTCAGAGGTCAAATTTGAGTCTCCAGAGAGACTTCAGAGCTTGTGACAAGCAGGAATTTCTCTTGGGACGTGGAGCACAGCGGCACCCAGCAACACCAGCCCCAGGGTATTACCTGAAAGTGCTGTCCCTAGTGACAGAGCCAAGGTTCCCAGTCTTCACATCCCTGGATGCCACCAGCTCATTCTCGTATATGGCCTGGTCTCCAGTCATCTGCAGGAAGGTCAAGCTGGATTAATGCCAGGCTGGAGAGCAGCATTTGGCCTCTGGAAGCCTGTAGGGTGCCTCTTTAGTAGCCAAAGTCACATCAGGTTGTTCCAGGTCTGCAAGCTCCTAGTAACAGCTGTAGCTCTTACCTGAAAAGTGGTGCCACAGGCAGAGAGCGGGAACTGGTACACAATGAAGACGTCATTTCTCATGACAGGGACACAGCCAGCACTGTGTCCACTGGCCAGCTGCACAGAGTCCAGCATAAGGGGTGGCAGGGTCACATCCCGAGAGATGGCAATGGAAAACTGGCCATCTGGTGTGCAATGAGCTGTCACTGGAGGAAAAAAAAAAATATATAATCAATCAGTCTTGAGCTCAGGGAGAAAAGGGATGGAAAGGAGGCTCAAACATCACAGCAAAGCAAGGCCAGCAAGTCCTACAAGTTCTCCTGCTTGTAACTCCCCAAGCAAGCACTAAGCACAGCAAGACAAGCGCAACCAGCTCTAACAGCAACACAGATTCTTGGCCATAAACCCAGGTCTGTTGCAATACCTCCAAAACGGCCAGACACTTCAATAGGACAGAGTATTCTTGAAAGCCAAAAACATAGCCCTAAGCCATCTGCAGGACTGGGACACACCAATCCCGCCCTGCCAGGGAAGCAAGGAATTCTAGTTTGCAGCTCCTCCAGGAGGAGGCAAGGACAGTTGCTCGTTCTTACCTGTGTTACCAAAATAACAGGGCTTCATCCTGTCCCTAGGGTCGTAGCAGCAGCCTCGCACTTCACAGTCTCCCTGGCTGACAGGCAAGGAGGCACACAGCAGCCGGTCGTGGCTGAGGACAGCAGAACAGACACTACTGCTTGGAGCATCCAGGGCTGGAAGAAACAGCAGGAATTTGTGCAGCTAAAGCACAAAAACAGGGGGATAAAGACACAGAGGACACTGCTGGGAGGTATCCTGGTGACTCTGCACACAAACCAAGGGAAGTTAGACTCAGGTCTAACACCCAGCCTGGAGCTGGCATGGAAGCCTGCTCTGAAGGGATCTGTATTTCCCTGGAACAGAGACTCCCTCTGAAGCCATGGACAGGAGACTGGACTGTATGGGGTCTGTCAAGACATTCTGGATCAACTCTGGTAACGTGGAAAAACCGTTGTACCTAGTCTCTGGCTCAGTCCCTGAACTTGCAGGGACTCATGCAGTCAAAATATGGCTAGGAGACACAAAGAAAGTTCACCTGCTGACCATGCAAAGGAGGCACAAGTCTCCAGCAAGTTGGTGCTTTGTCCAAACCCGTCTCTAGGGAATCTTCTGCACAGCTGTTAAGTCCCCTTTCCAAGCCCCAGACTGAGTAGAAACAGCCATCTAAAAGGAAGGGCGCTCACCACCACAAAATACAAGCAGGGTTTCCTAAGGAGCTGTCAGAGTCTTACCAGGAAGGTCCACAGGGCACCTGAGCAACTTCTCTTCATGAAGAACCTTTTGACCAGCATCATCTGTTCCTTCAAGCCCAACCAGCATGAGATAATTGCCATCCTAGGGGAGGTCCATACCAGTCAGGTCTCCAGCAAGTTGGTGCTTTGTCCAAACCCGTCTCTAGGGAATCTTCTGCACAGCTGTTAAGTCCCCTTTCCAAGCCCCAGACTGAGTAGAAACAGCCATCTAAAAGGAAGGGCGCTCACCACCACAAAACACAAGCAGGGTTTCCTAAGGAGCTGTCAGAGTCTTACCAGGAAGGTCCACAGGGCACCTGAGCAACTTCTCTTCATGAAGAACCTTTTGACCAGCATCATCTGTTCCTTCAAGCCCAACCAGCATGAGATAATTGCCATCCTAGGGGAGGTCCATACCAGTCAGGTCAGCCAGAGCAACCGCAGCCACAGTCCCAGCAGAACCCCTATGGTCACTTACCCATTCAAAGACATAACAGCCAGTATAGGAGACCAAGACTTTCCTGGAGCCATCTGGAGTCCCAGATACCATGAGTCCACAGTCAGAGTCATTCTGCAGAACATGTGCCTTCCCCTCAGTATCTAGGGAAAGAGAAGACCACAGCAGAGGCTCCAGCATCCCACATTGAAGATGGGGTCCACTACAATCCTACCTTTCTGTAGGAAACAAGGCCCCAGCCAATATTAGGGTCTGGGCCAGCAAGGGTGTATGAAGGAACCCAGCAGCCAAGACTATCTAGATCCAGGCACAGCACTCCACCAAAACCCTTGACTGCTGGGTCATATAAACAGCCCCTGGTTACACAAAGTGCACTGAAGCAACACTTCACATCAAAACCTTCCCCTTTCTCCTCATTCCAAGCATGCCTCTGCCCTGTGCAAAAACACAGCAGAAAAAAAGCCTCTTGATACCACCCTCACTTACCCCAAGTGGTCAGCACAAAGGAAGCATTCCCTTCCCAGCCTGGAGGTAAGGTGAGCTGCAGGCTTTCATGGCCACAAGCCAGCAGGTTGGGATCAGAAAAAACACTACCCCAAGCCCCCACAGTCAAAACAAGGGGACCAAGAAACCCCCAGAAGAGCATAGCTCCAAACACAGCCCTAGACTGCCCTGCAACACCCATCCTGCTCTCTGGCTAATGACCATGAAGCAGCTGCTCCATGTCTTGCCCTTTTAAATTGTGGAGCCAGCTGGGATCAGAAATTCCCAAAGTGTCCAGGTGGACCCAGCCCAGCAGTTTAACACCTTCCATTGCCCTCACCTGGCTCTGAACCCATCACAGTCTGCTTGCACCCTTTGAAGAAAATCACAGGGCAGGAGCTCAGCTTATGTCAGGAGATGTGTGTGTATTCATATCACTAAGCTGAGAGGAACTCATCTGCGCAATTTATTGTAGAGCCCCAGGAGGGTCTCCAAACCCTTTTTTATCACCCTGAGTTCTTCCCACTGCTGGCCCATCCAGGAGATCCAGCTGCTTTCCCCCATGTACCCTGCTGCTGCTCTAACTGCTCATTACACTGCATGGGCGAAAAAAGCTGAGAGATAACGCTCTTTTGATCTTTTAAAGGAGCCACTGCTTCAAATGCCAGACACAGGGTACTGACATATAAGCACAGAAATAACCCCTCCACATGAAATCTGTGGAAAACTATGGAGCTCAGAAGGCTTTGCACACCTGCAAGGAGATGATTCCCCTTGAACTCTCCTGGCTGTGGACTACAGCCCCATTTGCAGTGCAGGACTGTTCCAGGCATGGATACCAGGCTGGCAGGACCATATGCTCTGTGTGACCCCCAAGAACTGGCAGGCAGGCCCCCAAGGTGGGCCTGACACACAGGTAAAGGGAGCCTCAGTGATCCCAGAGAAAGCTCCACCTGCCACTGCATCATGTCCCATGTAGAGCCTTCTCCCTAGCCAGACAAGAGGCTACAGCATCCACACTGAGTCCATACAGATGTCCATCATTCCATACAGATGTTTCTGTATTCAGGCAAAGGAGGTGTGAAGGTCTTCACACTGTGGCAGGGGTGATGCACACATAGCTTGTGCGTGCCTTTTTGTGCCCTGCTTTTTGCAGCAGGAGCGCTGGCATAGCCTGTGCCATCGTGGTCTCTTGTAACCCGCTTATTTCTTTGGGACTAGATCATCACACACATCCCAGCGCGGGTTAGATGAGTAGGATTGCTAATCTTGACCCTTAATAATGCACTTCCATTGGTAGCCACCCACACTCCTGCTCTCAGCAGACTCTCCATCTCCTGGATGTCTGCACAGCAGCACGTTTGCCCCTCCGGCCATCATCATGCATGGGTCATAGCTGAGTCCAAGGGAGATGTTTCCTCAGCTCTTCCACCTTAGCCCACAGCCCGTCTTTCCTCTCCAGCTCTACAGGATGCTGTGATCCCAGCTGGGTGAAGAACATCACTGTGGCTAACCCAGTGCACTGCTTATTTCACATACCAACCAGGAGGGATGTTCTGCAACGAAGGAGACCTTTTCAGCTGCTCTGCACAGTAGGGGCTGAAGCAAATGGATCTCAACAGGCTGCCTGTGTGGCTGCTGTTTAGGGGCACACATGAATCAAATGTGCTTGTCCCCGGACCTGCCTGGGCACCGGGCAGCCACGGTGGAGAGGGACCTGGGGAAAACATTTGGACTTTGGCAGGGAGGGAGGCTTCATCTCAGTAGAAGCTTGTGCCAAGCCAGTTTGTCCAAATCTCACCACCCCTGTGTGACTGCTGAATACTTCATTCCACTGTGCTTTCTGCTGATAATTGGGTAAACAATAACAAATAAACAAAGTACTTTGGAGCTATAAAGATAGCTTTCCTTACACTTTAACCCGCCCATACTTTGTTTATGCTGACAGGAAAAATGCCTACAGCTACTTGAAGAACAACTCCGTGTGAAACAAGAGTGGGACTGCTGTAGGTCCCCCAAGAAATACCTGTGCTGAGAATGGTTTCAGGGAAGTGCCCTTTGCTAATTTCTACACACGCACACACTTGACAGCTGTGGAGATGGGAGGCAATTAAAGTAAGCCTGAAATTAATGGAAACTAAATGTGTTGTTTGGCAGAAGTTGTGAAAGCAGCCTGGCTGCGAGGAAACAGGCAGGTCTCGAAAAAGACAAAGTTACAACACTGGTAGCCTTTATTTGAATATCCCTACTAGGTGCCTCCAACTAACTTAAAACCAAAGTTCCTGTTGAAGACGACGAGGAGAGGACTTGCATCTGGCTTTCCTGAACTTTCACATGGATGGAGAGGACAGACCATTCCTGTCTACTCTTAGCATCAGCAAATACAAGCGAGTCCTCAGAAAACCCTTGAAAACTGTCACATGAAAAGGTCCATCCTTTCCTACAGGGAAGGTCTTAGTGACCAGTCTCATGGGGTTTGCTCCCTTGAAAATCCCCAGAGGGCCTGCCAGGGTGGCGGGAATATTTGGAATATAGTGATTTTATCCCAATAACAATGAGAAATCTCAAAAGTATTCCTACTTCTGGGGCTTTTGCCCAAAGTATGTGGCAACCTGTGAGGCAGAGCTAAGAAGTGAGCCCTCGTCCCCAGGAAGAAGGGAACTGCACAGGGAAGGTGGTAAGGTAATGAGCTCTGACAGCAAACTCCCATGAACTCCACTTTCACCACGTGGAAGATCCCAGAGCTACATGAACTCCCATGAACTGTCCTGGCAACATCTGAGCTGATGCAGGAGGTCAGGTCAGCAGATAAGTAACTAGCCCAAACTTGTGGGAAATTCAGTTTTTCCATGAAAGTATCAAGTACGGGCCTTTGAGAAGTGAAATGACATTAAAAAGAACAACTAGAAAGAGAGCAAGAACTCATGGGGAAGCTACAGAACCTTCTGTTGAGGTGTCACAGCTGAGGAGAGACAGAGGGATATGGCCAAACTGATCAAGCTGAGCACAGGCTTGCCTGAGGGTCCACAGCCCTGAGGGTCCTTTCAACCTGCCGTTGCCACTGCTGGTGGGACGTCACAGGTACACAGACCCTGGTGTGATCTTGGGCAGGAAGCCTCCAGCTCTTTGGAAAGTCCTTGCAACACAACAGACATGCTCTGCAGTCTACCAGAGCACCTCTGGCCCTTCCAGGGGAGCAGTTCTTCATATCAGAAATAGGAACCTGTATGTGCCAGCATCCAGCAGTAGTTGGGTGGGCTTCTTTGGTCATTGAAAGGATTAGTTGCCAGGTTACACTAAATGATGCCCAGTGCAGCCTTGTCTCAGCTTGGGAAGCCATTGCCCAGAAACCCTCTCAACTTCTTGATTTCTCTCATGTCTTCTTCTCTCACTCTTTCCTCTAGGAGATCTCAAAGAGGTCAGTGTCTCCAGCACTAGTCCCCTTCTCTTATGTCTTTTTCTTATCTCTCCCAGCAAGTCCCTTCTGGTCTATTGTGATGTCTGGAGACCTTTCTGTGCTTCCCAGAGGGATATTTTATGCTTTCCTCTCTTGTGAGGCCAGGCACCTCTAGGGAGAAAGACTGAGACACTTGCTGTACACTGAGGAGAACACCTCAGTATGCTTTTTGGCACATCACACACAGTGCAAACTCCACTGTGTGTGTCAGGAAGACTTCAGGAACAAGACTGGATGGCTCACCCCACTGAGAGCTTGTACAATTAAAACCAAAGAACAGAAACCCTAAATAGCACTGAAGTACTTCAAAGATGCTTTTGGGTCGGTGAACTTCCAGGAGCTTCTCAGTAAAAGATTGTGCCCATAGCATGATCTCTTTAACAGTAAACTTTAGGTGACACAAAACAAGTTTGAGGAACTATACATTTCTCTACCTCAGTTGGCTTCCGCAGTTGTCTGAGACAAGGCGTGTCTTTGATGGCCAAATAACACTGAGAGAAGTCCCAGTTTCATAACACGGGGCAGTCTAACAAGTGATTGACTGCAAATATTGACTAAGTCAGCCACGTGACTCCAAGCCTGCTGTTGAGTTAGCATAGCTACCATAGCTAACAAAGCCCTTCTGTATATAAATTTGGGCTCCGCCAGCTGAAGTCAGTCCCTTGTGAGCTGCAGAAGCAAATGGAGCTCCTGGGAGCAGCCACCGTTGTCCTCCTGGTTTGTGTTGCTTGCCTGATCTCTGTCGCAGCATGGAAAGGGAGGTCGGGAAAGGGGAAGATGCCTCTAGGACCAGCTCCCCTTCCCATCCTAGGTAATGTGCTGCAGGTGAAACCAAAGGACTTGGCCAGAACTCTCCAGAAGGTAAGGCTGCTTGCTGCTTCTTCTCTCTTACTTTCTTCTGTGGGCAGGGAATGTGTGGGACCTGTGCACGGGGACAACCTGTGGGCATAGCTAGATGAGTGGCAATCCCAGAGGAGCAGAAAAGCCATGAGGATCTCAGCTGCTCACCCTCATTGCTGTTGCCATTGTTGCTGGTGACTGGGAACCCTCTGCACACCCACATTTATCAGGAGAGCTCCAAACCTTGATCTGTGAGGCTGCACTGCCTGTGGTGGGATGCAGCAGCAAGGCCACTTCTCAGCTCCTCCTCCCTCTCTGCCCCATGGCCATGCTCTCTCTTGCATTTTGACAGCTCAGCGAAGAGTATGGACCAGTGTTCACAGTGCACCTGGGCTCTGACCCAGTGGTGGTGCTGCATGGACATGATGTGGTGAAAGAAGCCTTGATTGACCGTGCGGACGAGTTTGCTGCGAGAGGACACATGCCAATAGGAGACAGGGCCAACAATGGATTAGGTACGTTTGCTGAGTGGAGCTCCTTCCAAGGAGCAGGGTAGGGCTGAGGCTTCATTTGGCAGATTTGGGATGGAGTGCACCATGCCCGAGGGAAGACTGTGGTGAGTCGGTAGTCTTCAGGAGGTGGAGAAGGGAAGCCAGAATAGGTAGGTTGTAATTGCGGCCTTCCACCTCCCAAAGAAGGAACTATGGAGATGGAGTCAGATTGATCTCACTGATAGGCAGTGATGGGCAATTGGCAACAGCCAGCAGCTGCAGCAAGGAAAATCATGTGCAGATGGTATGAGTGATGAATTGTTCACATGGATGTTAGGTATATGGTGGAGAAGGCCAAAAGCCAGCAGTTGGACTAAGTACTCCTACAGCTTGTCTCCAAAACACAGTAGTCTATGACATGACCATGTCAGTGCTCTCCGCGGGACAGGACTCACTGTCTCTGTGAGTCTCTGTTCATCTCCCACCCACAACACCCAAAACAGGTCCTCTCTCTTCCTTCTTGCTCTGCAGGGATTATTTTTAGCAACAATGAGGAGTGGTTACAAGTCCGGCGTTTTGCTCTCAGCACTCTGCGCAACTTTGGAATGGGGAAGAGGAGCATTGAAGAGAGGATCCATGAGGAAACTGAGCACTTGCTAGAAGAGATCAACAAAACAAAGGGTATGCTCCATTGCTAACATAGCTTACATTTCCAAAAAAAGGATCATATCAAGGGAGCCCATGCCTGGAGCATAGACTTGAAGTTTGCATGTGTTTTGTCCGTGCACCAGCTGCCCTTCATTACACAACAGTAAATAATTTTGTGATCACATACCGTTCTTTTTGGAGGACCCTTCTGTGTCACTCAGAGACTGTGCTCTGGTATTTCCCCTAAAGACCAGAGCGCAGGTTACACGCAGCAGCCATAAGTAGCCAGAGTTGGATTTTGGGGTTCTTTTATGCTTTGTAACTTTTCTGAAACAACAGGAACTCCCTTTGACCCAACCTTCAAGCTGAGCTGTGCTGTCTCCAACATCATATGCTCCATCGTCTTTGGGAGACGATATGACTATAAAGATAAGAAGTTCCTGGCCCTGATGAACAACATGAACAACATCTTTGAGATGATGAACTCCCACTGGGGACAGGTACATTCAGTAGCCCTTTCATAGTGCCAACATTACCCTAGGGGAGTGGGAGGCTTGTGACCTTCCTAGATGTTTTCCTAATATCAAAGGATGGGGCAATGGTCATGTGAGGGACCTTCCTGTTTCCTTCCAGCTCTACCAGATGTTCCCAAATATCCTGGATTACCTTCCTGGACCGCACAACCAAATATTCAAAGAATTTGATGCTCTGAAAGCCTTTGTGTCAGAGGAGGTGAAGACGCACCAAGTCTCTCTAGATCCCAGCTCCCCTCAGGATTTCATTGACTGCTTCCTCAGCAAAATGCTGGAGGTAAGGAGACAGCACACAGCCCCAGCTCACCCCCAGACACACCTACGATGAGCCCCTTCCCTCTCCTAAGTAACACAGACATAAGAATGATCTCTTCCCAGGCAGCTGGGCTGTGCAGTGCGAAGACCCAACAATACCCCAGATGTTGCTGATGCCACAGCTTATAGCTCTGGCTCTGCACACTCACCAGCCAGTATATACAGCTGCTTGGTCAGCAAGACCCCCATCTGCTCTCACCAAAACACAGGGACATTTACGGTTGGGTCTTGCAGTTCTTTCACTGGAAAGCTGTTGGCAGGGTGAGGGCAACCAGGCAGCTACGTACCATCTGCTGCACAGCTTGAAAGAAGGTGTCCCTGGGGTTGTGCTTACTGCACAAAGATGGCATTGCAATGCTCCAAGTGGCTCCTGCAACCTCTCTCCCTAGGAGAAAGACAATCCCAAATCCACTTTCCACATGAAGAATCTGATAACCAGCACCTTCGACTTGTTCCTTGCTGGAACTGAGTCCACTAGCACCACTGTAAGATATGGGCTTCTGCTGCTTCTCAAATACCCAAAGATACAAGGTATGTCTGTGACCTCTTCCTCCACAGCTATTCCACTGGGCTGGATTTCGGTCTAACATCACATCCTTCTCTGAGCTTCCCTCCTCTCTCTCTCATATTTTACCCAAATGGGCAAAGTCATTGCACTTATCATTCCCCAACGGTGGCCGTTAGAGGTCCCTCAGCTTCGCTGGCATACTCATCAGCTGCACTCCCCTCATGGCCAAGGACTTGGCCGAGTCTACACCTTTAGCTCCCAGTATTCTTAGTTAGCCAAGTCCCTAGGAGGACATTCTTTCCATGGGCCACAGTGCAGCTGTGTTCTAGTCAACACCAAAACCCACAGCAATGCTCCTGTCATCTTTGATGTGTGATGTGGGGGCAGCTTAGGGCAACCTCTTTAGGGAGGTTTGGTTTCATTTACCCAATTGGTGACCTGTGCCTCTCATGACAGAGAAAGTTCAAGAAGAGATCGACCGGGTAGTGGGACGATCCCGAAAACCTTGTGTGGCTGACCGGCCCCAGATGCCCTACACAGATGCCGTGGTCCACGAAATCCAGCGCTTCATCTCCCTCATCCCCCTGAGTGTCCCTCGTGCTGTCACCAAAGACCTCCGCTTCAGAGAGTACGTCATTCCCAAGGTCAGTGGCAAGGCTGGATTATTAACTCTGTGCCCCCATCAACAGATGGTCAGGAAGATGGAAGGAAGTGGGTCATGGCAGGAGAATTTTGCCAGGAGAGGGGAAAAGAGCTTCATTCCACAGCCTTAGGTGATTTTGCTTTTTGTGGCTTCCACAAGAGAAGAACATCTACAAGTCCATTATGGTGGAACGCTAAGAGGAAGAATTAGGTGGAATGTCCCAAGACAACCAGAGTAAGGGCAGGATAAATGGTCTGAAAGTGAGAGAGACCATTCAGGAAGAGCAGCCAAGAACTGTCCCTGCTGTGACACTGAGCAGGGTCTTCCTAAAGCTGCTTCCCCAAAGGCAGGGTCCTCCCAGGGGAAACCAAAGGCACTAGTGAACTGTGTGGGGAAGCTCAGCCTGAACTTTGCAGGAGGTCGGATTAAGTCGTCCAACTCACCTCCCCTTCATATTCTGCTCTTCTCATTCTGTTACCTCAGGGCACCACAATCTATCCAGTCCTCACTTCTGTCCTCCATGACAGTAAAGAGTTTCCAAACCCACATGAGTTCAACCCTGGACATTTCTTGAACGAGAACGGCACCTTTAGGAAGAGCGAGTTCTTCATGCCCTTCTCAGCAGGTAAAGCACAGGCTTTC
>NW_015091042.1:5059937-5122922 GCF_001431845.1 Calidris pugnax
GGAATGTCCCAAGACAACCAGAGCAAGGGCAGGATAAAGGGTCTGAAAGTGAGAGAGACCATTCAGGAAGAGCAGCCAAGAACTGTCCCTGCTGTGACACTGAGCAGGGTCTTCCTAAAGCTGCTTCCCCAAAGGCAGGGTCCTCCCAGGGGAAACCAAAGGCACTAGTGAACTGTGTGGGGAAGCTCAGCCTGAACATTGCAGGAGGTCGGATTAAGTGGTCCAACTCACCTCCCCTTCATATTCTGCTCTTCTCATTCTGTTACCTCAGGGCACCACAATCTATCCAGTCCTCACTTCTGTCCTCCATGACAGTAAAGAGTTTCCAAACCCACATGAGTTCAACCCTGGACATTTCTTGAACGAGAACGGCACCTTTAGGAAGAGCGAGTTCTTCATGCCCTTCTCAGCAGGTAAAGCACAGGCTTTCTCTCTCTTCCTCTCTCTGTTGACCTCTGCCTCTGGGCACCACCCAGCCTTCCCCGAGAACACACACTCCCTCTTCCCAGTGTTTCCTTGGGGCTGCTCCCTTCCCCAGCTGCATCTCTCATCTGGTTCAGACATGGTGGCTTCTCAAACCTCCTCCTGGGACTTGCTGATACAGTGATATGAATGGGACCCACTGGCACTTTCTAAACTGCCTCTCACTTTCCTACACCACCACCAAAGTCATCCTTAACCAACCTGTAGGTCCTTGGTAGCTCCACTTTTCCCAGCACCTCTAGGTACCTCTCAGGCTACGTGCCACCACTCACCTACCAAGAGCACCTTCCCTCCCTTTTCTCACCCGTGCTTTAGGTCACCTTACTCTTGCTCATCTTGCCCCATCTCATGCCCCCTCCACGTTCAGGACTTCTCCTGCTCTTGTTCTTCCTTCATCAAACCCAACCAAACTGCCAATGCCGAGGGTCCATCTTTCTCCAACAAACTCTTCTCTTGCAAATGTCCTTAGTAATCCTGACAGTCACCTCACTGCTGCAGCTGGATCTGGTCAATAAAGCTGCATAAAATATCTGCTTAGTACAAACTCTGAGCTACTCGGCAACACCTGTTGAGTGCAGTTTGCTGTTTTCACTTCCAGGGAAGAGAATATGTCCCGGAGAGGGCCTGGCACGCATGGAGATATTCCTACTTGTGGCCATCATCTTGCAGAACTTTACCTTGAAGCCTGTCGTTGACCCCCAGGAACTCAGCGTAACCCCAACACTGAGTGGGACAGGCAACGTGCCTCCTGTCTACCAGCTCTGTGCCATCCCCCGATGAACAGCACACAACCTCTTTCTATGGTGTCCTGAGCCTGGCTGCTCCTTTACATCTCCCTTACTGAAACCCATGACAGAAGCGTTGGCCCACCTTCACAAGGCCTCCAGTAAGACAGCCCAAACACATGCACAGCACAGAATAGACACCTTCACGGCTTACTGGAACTGCTCCACCACATTGCAGGGAAGGCCTGGGTGACCTTGCAGCCTGTTGCCCTGATGCTCCGTCCAAGGGTTCCTTCAGCCCATTGGCTGCGTCAAAGAGCTGATTTTCTCACAAACACAGCTACCACAGCTGCCCAAGACCAGCGTCTCCCACAACACGTATCCCATCAAGAGCAGCAGGCTTGGCAGATGGATAGCACTGTATGTGTCTACATTAATGACCCAATAAAGAAAAATCTATGATGATTTGTACCATCGTTTTCTTTGGGTTGAGTCAGTGCCCCACCTGCTGCTCCACTGTAGAGTAGATCTGCAGCCCCTGTGGTTAGTCCCTTGTGGGAAGGGCTGTCCTTCCCAGGGCAATGGTCCTGCTTTCTTCAGCCACTGGTCACAGTGCTGCTGCCTGCAAGGAGCCCCTGGCCAGTCACAGCACAACCACCAGACAGGATGGCTCATGGTGTGGGAGGGAAAGAGGGTCCTGTAGCCTGGCGGCTGTCAGCACCTCTCTCTGCCATTCTCGGGGCTGCCAATCCACAACAATTTCATTCTGAGTGACCAGTCTCATGGGGTTTCCCCCCTTGAAAATCCCCAGAGGGCCTGCCAGGGTGGTGGGAATATTTGGAATATAGTGATTTTATCCCTATAACAATGAGAAATCTCAAAAGTATTCCTACTTCTGGGGCTTTTGCCCAAAGTATGTGGCAACCTGTGAGGCAGAGCTAAGAAGTAAGCCCTCATTCCCAGGAAGAAGGGAACTGCACAGGGAAGGTGGTAAGGTAACGAGCTCTGGCAGCAGAGAGACCTCAGGTAGCAGGGCAAACTCCCATGAACTCCACTTTCACCACGTGGAAGATCCCAGAGCTACATGAACTCCCATGAACTGTCCTGGCAACATCTGAGCTGATGCAGGAGGTCAGGTCAGCAGATAAGTAACTAGCCCAAACTTGTGGGAAATTCAGTTTTTCCACGAAAGTATCAAGTACAGGTCTTTGAGAAGTGAAATGACATTTAAAAAGAACATCTACAAACTATTGCACCTATGCAAGAGAGCAAGGATGACTTAAGAACTCATGGGGAAGCCACAGAACCTTCTGTTGAGGTGTCACAGCTGAGGAGAGACAGAGGGATATGGCCAAACTGATCAAGCTGAGCGCAGGCAGTGTCACAGCCCTGAGGGGGTCCCACCTGCAGGGAGGAGCGGACAAGACAGGGGATGCAAAACTGACCATCAGAGCTATTCCATCCCATCTGCCCCATGATCAGTATAAAAGCTGAGCGATCAAACGGTCAGCTCTCGTTTCTTTAGTGGCCAACGTCTGAAGAGGACCCTTTCTCTTCATCCCGATGCATGTGTTCCTCACTCCAGAGATGGAATACAATTCCCATCCCTCTCTGAGTCCACTCTAGGACTTCTCCAGCGTCTGCCAGTGATATCACCTGGGAGCTTGATATGGTTTTGTATGTATTGTATCTATTTCATTATTTCTTTTTTATTTTATTATTAATATTTCGTTAAAGTAGCTTAGTTCCTCCTAAACTTGTAAATCTCTTTATCTCTCCTCCTCTTCTCCTGGGAGCCATAAGCCGGGGGAGAGCTTCTGTCACCGTCATAGGCCAATTTGGCCCGAACCATGACAACTTTCAACCTGCCGTTGCCACTGCTGGTGGGACGTCACAGGTACACAGACCCTGGTGTGATCTTGGGCAGGAAGCCTCCAGCTCTTTTGGAAGCCCTTGCAACACAACAGACATGCTCTGCAGTCTACCAGAGCACCTCTGGCCCTTCCAGGGGAGCAGTTCTTCATATCAGAAATAGGAACCTGTATGTGCCAGCTTCCAGCAGTAGTTGGGTGGGCTTCTTTGGTCATTGAAAGGACTAGTTGCCAGGCTACACTAAACTATACCCAGTCACTAACAAGTGCAGCTCTCTTTCAGCTTGGGAAGCCATTGCCCAGAAACCCTCTCAAGTTCTTGATTTCTCTCTTCCCTATCTGCTTCTCTCACTCTTTCCTCTAGGAGACCTCAAAGAGGTCAGTGTCTCAAGGTCTAGTCCCCTTCTCTTATGTCTTTTTCTTATCTCTCCCAGCAAGTCCCTTCTGGTCTATTTTGTGTCTGGAGACCTTTCTGCGCTTCCCAGAGGGATATTTTATGCTTTCCTCTCTTGTGAGGCCAGGCACCTCTAGGGAGAAAGACTGAGACACTTGCTGTACACTGAGGAGAACACCTCAGTATGCTTGTTGGCACATCACACACAGTGCGAACTCCACTGTGTGTGTCAGGAAGACTTCAGGAACAAGACTGGATGGCTCACCTCACTGAGAGCTTGTACAATTAAAACCAAAGAACAGAAACCCTAAATAGCACTGAAGTACTTCAAAGATGCTTTTGGGTCGGTGAACTTCCAGGAGCTTCTCAGTAAAAGATTGTGCCCATAGCATGATCTCTTTAACAGTAAACATTAGGTGACACAGAACAAGTTTGAGGAACACATTGTACATTTCTTGACCTCAGTTGGCTTCTGCAGCTGTCTGAGACAAGGCGTGTCTTTGATGGCCAAATAACACTGAGAGAAGTCCCAGTTTCATAACACGGGGCAGTCTAACAAATGATTGACTGCAAATATTGACTAAGTCAGCCACGTGACTCCAAGCCTGCTGTTGAGTTAGCATAGCTACCATAGCTAACAAAGCCCTTCAGTATATAAACTCGGGCTCCGCCAGCTGGAGTCAGTCCCTTGTGAGCTGCAGAAGCAAATGGAGCTCCTGGGAGCAGCCACTGTTGTCCTCCTGGTTTGTGTTGCTTGCCTGATCTCTGTCACAGCATGGAAAGGGAGGTCGGGAAAGGGGAAGATGCCTCTAGGACCAGCTCCCCTTCCCATCCTAGGTAATGTGCTGCAGGTGAAACCAAAGGACTTGGCCAGAACTCTCCAGAAGGTAAGGCTGCTTGCTGCTTCTCCTCTCTCACTTTCTTCTGTGGGCAGGGAATGTGTGGGACAATGCATGGGGACAACCTGTGGGCATAGCTAGATGAGTGGCAATCCCAGAGGAGCAGAAAAGCCATGAGGATCTCAGCTGCTCACCCTACTGCTGTTGGCACTGCTGATGGCTGGGAACGCTCAGCACACCCACATTTATCAGGAGAGCTCCAAACCTTGATCTGTGAGGCTGCACTGCCTGTGGTGGGATGCAGCAGCAAGGCCACTTCTCAGCTCCTCCTCCCTCTCTGCCCCATGGCCATGCTCTCTCTTGCATTTTGACAGCTCAGCGAAGAGTATGGACCAGTGTTCACAGTGCACCTGGGCTCTGACCCAGTGGTGGTGCTGCATGGACATGATGTGGTGAAAGAAGCCTTGATTGATCGCGCGGACGAGTTTGCTGCCAGAGGACACATGCCATTGGGAGACAGGGCCAACAACGGATTAGGTATGTTTGCTGACTGGAGCTCCTTCCAAGGAGCAGGGTAGGGCTGAGGCTTCATTTGGCAGATTTGGGATGGAATGAGGTAAAAGGATGCTGGAGGTAAGACTGCTATGCTTGGGAGGATCTGACCTGGAGAAGGGAAGCCAGAATAGGTAGGCTGTAATTGCGGCCTTCCACCTCCCAAAGGAGGAACTATGGAGATGGAGTCAGATTGATCTCACTGATAGGCAGTGATGGGTTATTGGCAACAGCCAGCAGCTGCAGCAAGGAAAATCATGTGCAGTGAAATCATATGACTGATGAATTGTTCTCATGGAGGTTGGGTATATGGTGGAGAAGGCCAAAAGCTGGCAGTTTGGACTACAGTACCTCCCCAGCTTGCCTCCAAAACACAGTACTCAATGACACGGCCATGTCAGTGCTCTCTGGGGGACAGGATTCACTGTCTCTGTGAGTCTCTGTTCATCTCCCACCCAACACACCCAAAACAGGTCCTCCCTCTTCCTTCTTGCTCTGCAGGGATTATTTTTAGCAACAATGAGGAGTGGTTACAAGTCCGGCGTTTTGCTCTCAGCACTCTGCGCAACTTTGGAATGGGGAAGAGGAGCATTGAAGAGAGGATCCATGAGGAAACTGAGCACTTGCTAGAAGAGATCAACAAAACAAAGGGTATGCTCCATTGCTAACACAGCTTACACTTCCAAAAAAAGGATCATATCAAGGGAGCCCATGCCTGGAGCATAGACTTGAAGTTTGCATGTGTTTTGTCCATGCACCAGCTGCCCTTCATTACACAACAGTGATCACATACTGTTCTTTTTGGAGGACCCTTCTGTGTCTATATTTCCCCTAAAGACCAGAGCGCAGGTTACACACAGCAGCCATAAGTAGCCAGAGTTGATTTTGGGGGTTCTTTTATGCTTTGTAACTTTTCTGAAACAACAGGAAATCCCTTTGACCCAACCTTCAAGCTGAGCTGTGCTGTCTCCAACATCATATGCTCCATCGTCTTTGGGAGACGATACGACTATAAAGACAAGAAGTTCCTGGCCCTGATGAACAACATGAACAACATCTTTGAGATGATGAACTCCCACTGGGGACAGGTACATTCAGTAGCCCTTTCATAGTGCCAACATTACCCTAGGGGAGTGGGAGGCTTGTGACCTTCCTAGATGTTTTCCTAATATCAAAGGATGGGGCAATGGTCATATGAGGGACCTTCCTGTTTCCTTCCAGCTCTACCAGATGTACCCAAATATCCTGGATTACCTGCCTGGACCGCACAACCAAATATTCAAAGAAATTGATGCTCTGAAAGCCTTTGTGTCAGAGGAGGTGAAGACGCACCAAGTCTCTCTAGATCCCAGCTCCCCTCAGGATTTCATTGACTGCTTCCTCAGCAAAATGCTGGAGGTAAGGAGACAGCACACAGCCCCAGCTCACCCCCAGACACACCTACGATGAGCCCCTTCCCTCTCCTAAGTAACACAGACATAAGAATGATCTCTTCCCAGGCAGCTGGGCTGTGCAGTGGGAAGACCCAACAATACCCCAGATGTTGCTGATGCCACAGCTTATAGCTCTGGCTCTGCACACTCACCAGCCAGTACGTACAGCTGCTTGGACAGCAAGACCTCCATCTGCTCTCACCAAAACACAGGGACATTTACGGTTGGGTCTTGCAGTTCTTTCACTGGTAAGCTGTTGGCAGGGTGAGGGCAACCAGGCAGCTACATACCATCTGCTGCACAGCTTGAAAGAAGGTGTCCCTGGGGTTGCTTACTGCACAAAGATGGCATTGTCCCAGGTAGCTGCTGCACCTTAGCAGAGAAATACAGCAGCTCTAGGAGAAATGGAAGGCCAGGGATGACACAAGACAGGGCCATGTTTCTCAGCTCAGCCAGAGAAACAGCCCAACCTTTTCTCACTAGGAGAAAGACAATCCCAATTCCAGTTTCCATATGAAGAATCTGATAACCAGCACCTTCGACTTGTTCATTGCCGGAACTGAGACCACTAGCACCACTGTAAGATATGGGCTTCTGCTGCTTCTCAAATACCCAAAGATACAAGGTACGTCTGTGACCTCTTCCTCCATAACTATTCCACTGGGCTGGGTTTCTGTCTTTCTTCCAAGTCTTCTTCTCTCTCACGTTTTACCCAAATGGGCAAAGTCATTGCACTATCATTCCCCAGGGTGGCTGTTAGAGGTCCCACAGCTTCGCTGGCATCCTCATCAGCTGCACTCCCCTCATGGCCAAGGACTTGGCCGAGTCCACACATTTAGCTCCTAGATAGCCAAGTCCCTAGGAGGACATTCTTTCCATGGGCCACAGTGCAGCTGTGTTCTAGTCAACACCAAAACCCACATCAACGCTCCTGTCATCTTTGATGTGTGATGTGGGGGCAGCTTAGGGCAACCTCTTTAGGGAGGTTTGGTTTCATTTACCCAATTGGTGATCTGTGCCTCTCATGACAGAGAAAGTTCAAGAAGAGATCGACCGGGTAGTGGGACGATCCCGAAAACCTTGTGTGGCTGACCGGCCCCAGATGCCCTACACAGATGCCGTGGTCCACGAAATCCAGCGCTTCATCTCCCTCATCCCCCTGAGTGTCCCTCGTGCTGTCACCAAAGACCTCCGCTTCAGAGAGTACGTCATTCCCAAGGTCAGTGGGAAGGCTGGATTATTTACCCTGTGCCCCCATCAACAGATGGTCAGGAAGATGGAAGGAAGTGGGTCATGGCAGGAGAACTTTGCCATGAACACTAAGAGGAAGAATTAGGTGGAATGTCCCAAGACAACCAGAGCAAGGGCAGGATAAAGGGTCTGAAAGTGAGAGAGACCATTCAGGAAGAGCAGCCAAGAACTGTCCCTGCTGTGACACTGAGCAGGGTCTCCCTAAAGCTGCTTCCCCAAAGGCAGGGTCCTCCCAAGGGAAACCAAAGGCACTAGTGAACTGTGTGGGGAAGCTCAGCCTGAACTTTGCAGGAGGTCGGATTAAGTGGTCCAACTCACCTCCCCTTCATATTCTGCTCTTCTCATTCTGTTACCTCAGGGCACCACAATCTTTCCCGTCCTCACTTCTGTCCTCAATGATAGTAAAGAATTTCCAAATCCACATGAGTTCAACCCTGGACATTTCTTGAACGAGAACGGCACCTTTAGGAAGAGCGAGTTCTTCATGCCCTTCTCAGCAGGTAAAGCACAGGCTTTCCCTCTCTTCCTCTCTCTGTTGACCTCTGCCTCTGGGGACCACCCAGCCTTCTCCAAGAACACACACTCCCTCTTCCCAGTGTTTCCTTGGGGCTGCTCCCTTCCCCAGCTGCATCTCCCATCTGGTTCAGACCTGGTGGCTTCTCAAACCTCCTCCTGATGTGAATGGGACCCACTGGCACTTTCTAAAATGTCTCTCACTTTCCTACACCACCACCAAAGTCATCCTTAACCAACCTGTAGGTCCTTGGTAGCTCCACTTTTCCCAGCACCTCTAGGTACCTCTCAGGCTACGTGCCACCACTCACCTACCAAGAGCACCTTCCCTCCCTTTTCTCACCCGTGCTTTAGGTCACCTTACTCTTGCTCATCTTGGCCCCTCTCATGCCCCCTCCACGTTCAGGACTTCTCCTGCTCTTGTTCTTCCTTCATCAAACCCAACCAAACTGCCAATGCCGAGGGTCCATCTTTCTCCAACAAACTCTTCTCTTGCAAATGTCCTTAGTAATCCTGACAGTCACCTCACTGCTGCAGCTGGATCTGGTCAATAAAGCTGCATAAAATATCTGCTTAGTACAAACTCTGAGCTACTCGGCAACACCTGTTGAGTGCAGTTTGCTGTTTTCACTTCCAGGGAAGAGAATATGTCCCGGAGAGGGCCTGGCACGCATGGAGATATTCCTACTCGTGGCCATCATCTTGCAGAACTTTACCTTGAAGCCTGTCATTGATCCCCAGGAACTCAGCATAACCCCAACGCTGAGTGGGACAGGCAACGTGCCTCCTGTCTACCAGCTCTGTGCCATCCCCCGATGAACAGCACACAACCTCTTTCTATGGTGTCCTGAGCCTGGCTGCTCCTTTACATCTCCCTTACTGAAACCCATGACAGAAGCGTTGGCCCACCTTCACAAGGCCTCCAGGAAGACAGCCCAAACACAGAGTAGACACCTTCACGGCTCCACCACATCGCAGGGAAGCCCTGGGTGACCTTGCGGCCTGTTGCCCTGATCCTCCATCCAAGGGTTCCTTCAGCCCATTGGCTGCATCAAAGAGCTGATTTTTCTCACAAACACAGCTCCCATGGCCGCCCAAGACCTGTTTCTCCTGCAGCATGTATCCCACCAAGAGCAGCAGGCTTGGCAGATGGATAGCACTGCATGTGTCTACATTAATGACCCAATAAAGAAAAATCTATGATGATTTGAACCATCGTTTTCTTTGGGTTGAGTCAGTGCCCCACCTGCTGCTCCACTGTAGAGTAGATCTGCAGCCCCTGTGGTCAGTCCCCTGTGGGAAGGGTTGTCTTTCCCAGGGCAATGGTCCTGCTTTCTTCAGCCACTGGACATAGTGCTGCTGCCTGCAAGGAGCCCCTGGCCAGTCACAGCACAACCACCAGACAGGAAGGCTCATGGTGTGGGAGGGAAAGGGAGCCCTGTAGCTTGGGGGCTGTCAGCAGCTCTCTCTGCCATTCTTGGGGCTTCTAATCCCTGTGAATTGCATTCTCCTTCCAGTTTACTTGGGCATATCAATTCATCTTACTTCTGGTCTGGACTCTTTCTGCTTAGTGAAAAGAAGAGCGTGTCTGCCTTTTTTCAGGCTGTTGCCAGAAGCTCAGACACCTGAGTGATGGGGCTCCAAACAACTCTCCGGCTGCTCTTTTTTACCATCAGTATCACTGCAAGGATTTAGATCTTATTTATTACAAGGAATGAACTTAAATTTAGGAGGAGAGCAAAACCATCTCTTCCAGAGAACTTGGGTACTCAAGGGGAACCTCATTGTGCTTCCCCATCTCAGAGGCATCTTTGCAAAGTTGTTCTTTGTGCATCCAAAGTCTCTTTGTCCTCTTCCCTGTAGAATTTCGTGGATGCACAACGAGAAAACTCTCTTGTTCATAAACTGCAACCGTGTGACCGCTGGTGTCCAGGAAAAGGATCGTGTCTGATATTTCTGGTCCCAGACACTATTTGGTGCTTTTCTTTCAGTGATAGGGCGAATGGTTTTCATAAATGGACTCCACCACAGGTGGCTCTCTCCTGGGCTTAGTTGTCCTCATGGGCTTTGCTTGTTTTTGGATGTCTGGTTTGCGGTGTTTGTCTTGATCTTCATTTACATAGGTATGTGTTGTCCCTTGCATCATGGTCATATAAAAGTCCTGGAGGCAAAATATAATTTCTGTGATGGTAGTCACAAGGTACTCAGAGAACTTGTGAGTACTGCAGAGAATACAAGAATTTCCACTGCTCTTTGGAAATGTTTGGCAGTATTTTGAGGAAAATATCATATTTGCTTACACTGCAGGTCCATCCCTCCTTGTCCCTCCATTTTTGCCCCTGCAGAATGCAGCTTTCATGCCTGTGTACCCTAAACCAAGGGCAAACCATTGCTTGCCTCTCATCTAGGAGTGCATCAAATGGACAGACGTACAACCAGAAACCTCTGATTTGATTGCTAACCAATAAAACTACTTTCCCCAAGTCAAGTCTATTTTGCCTGTGATGGTAATTAATGAATGATCCTTATCTCAAGCCACGAGTCTTTCGTTACACTTTCTCTCCCATGTCCAGTGAGCACAGGGAGTGACAGAGCAGCTTTGGTGGGCACCTGGTGTCCAGCCAGGGTCAACCCACCACAGCTCTCTATTAGCCCACGGTTACCCTTGAAGCCAGCCCTGCATTTAGTAACCAAATCAGTAGCAGGTGTGCTATGGTGACAATCAGTTAAGAGGTGACTTACATCTGGAGGTCTGGGAGGGGACGATTCATATTCATGTTCTTCCTGCCCATTGGAATGCTGATTGGTCTGTAGCAATGAACAGAACAGTGACAAACAACATCCAGCCACAAGAAGCACAGGGCAGTGAGAAACTGTTCTGTTACTAAACAGCTCCAGAATTCAGGACATACGCAGGGGGTAAATAACTGCACAGGGCATAATATTTGGGATAATATCCAACAGATTCTAAGATGGATGCCAAAACGCTCTTTCAGTTAGAACAATCACAGGGTACACTTGATGCCTGCCCATCCTCGTAGAGGGGAAACCTCAATGCCTGAGTGTTCCTCTTATTAGAACATCCAAATTCTGTCTGGTCTTTTAGCACGGGGGAAACCCCTCCCTTTTACATTTACTTCCAGAAAAAAACCAAACACAATGTTAACCAACAACAACTACAGAAAAATCAAGGCACCCCGGAGGTGGGAGGTATTCACCTGATTCCAGATGTAGTTCTTCCACTGGAGGACACAGACCACAGTCAAGATGACTGCAAGGGCCAAGGCCAGAATGCTGGGTATCCCTGCAGCCACTCCAACCACCCAGGGCTCATACTGACTCACAAAGAAAGACGGTTAGGTCAAATGCAAACAGTGTGATCCTTTAACTCTGGTCATAGTACCTGAGCAAGTGGCTACCATACAACAGCAAGAAAAGACAATGTTGAGGAATAAAACTGCAGCCCTGGATCGAAACAGTGGCATCCAGCCAGCTGGGATGGACAAGGGAAGCAGAGATTTGATTTCAGAGGGAAAACATTCCATACGATCAATTGCATCAAATAATGAAACAAACTCTTACCCCAGAAGAACAATCTGCCTGGACAGTTGTGCTTCCAGATTTTCGTGCAAAAGTCTAGGAATAAGATGTTTATAGAACATGTACCAAAAAAAAATGTTTTATAAAAAGCAAAAAAGGAGAGAGGCTAAGTGAGCAGTTGCAAGACCCAAACCAAAAACTCTCTGACTTTTTCTAGGCATTGCAATTTATCTTAAGTAAGGGTCAGGACATGTAAAGGACACTCTGGTAATTGCTGTGATGGCTAATGGCCTGCTTCCCTCATCACCTCCTCTCTCACTGGGAGAGAACAGAAATGAAATCTAAAAGGACATTCACGCTCCCTTTGGTGGAAGGAGCAGGAAAGAAAGTTCACCTGCACTAAAGGCTTAGCAAAGTCAAGTCTACCTGGATCTGCTCATTTCTACATAAACAGGAAAACAGGCTCAAATGCAGGACTCCGGGGACTTTAAGCATCTCACCTGTCTTTACTGCTACAATATAATGTCAGCAGTATTAGGACAGTATGTCAGAAGATCCACATCAACGCTCGCCCATAAAAGCAGCAAGTTCTCTTCCAGAATCCCACCCCCCAGCTCCTACAGATAACACGATGGCGAGCAGTCAGTTCATCTTCATCCTATGCAGTGTACTTACTGAGTTGACAGTTGAGTTGTAAAACAGTGAGAAAGACGTTGTTTCCTCCTGCAGAGAAAGAAAAAAAATAAAAATGAAGAGACACAGAAGTGAGTATTAGCAACTGGGAGATGCCCCTGGCCAGGCGTGGGAGTGGGGAGGGGAGCTTCTGAAGTGACTGAAAATGATGGCATGAGAACATACTCATTTGAGCTGAACAGGGAAGTCATGCTCATTACTCCAGAGAAAACAAAACCCCTGCCATGCTATTCAAGAAAGTGATATGAGGAAACATGAACTGTTTTGCCCGAATTGTTTATACCATACAGGGTGTCAGAGTAGTCATGGCCTTATCATTTAATGCATTTACCCTGACTGCTCCCCAGTGAGAAAGGGTAAGGCTGTTTAACCCCACTATGTCTTAGGAGATGAAGTACAGTGACAGTTTCTGATTTGAGGACAGCTGAAAATGATAGAAACACATTAATTCCTTCCTGACTAAACTGTTTCCACATGTAGGAAGGGAAGTATTCAGAACTGTCCCTGCTAGATGTGTTGTCCATCTGTCGGCTGGGATTTAGAGACTCTCCCATCCGGGAGGAACACAGAAACAGGCTTGGAGGCAGCCTTCACTGCTCTTAACCTCCTTTGCTGGTGCAGCCATACTGCTTGAAGCAATACTGAGTCCATCACATGGTGAGCTCCATCCAGTCCCAGAAACATCTAGGAATTAAATAAACTGGAGTGAAAGAGCAAAACTGCTGAGGTTTCCCTGGGAAACTCCGGTGCTCTGGATGAATGCAG
The DNA here is from genome assembly GCF_001431845.1 of Calidris pugnax. NCBI lineage: Eukaryota > Metazoa > Chordata > Aves > Charadriiformes > Scolopacidae > Calidris > Calidris pugnax. Next base: position 5,072,997 of record NW_015091042.1, read on the forward strand.
TTAACACACACGTCCAGTGATCAGATGGTCTGGATTTACTTCTCAGATTTACCACAGGTGCTGCCACCTCTCAGCATCAACTCTCCAACATACGGATAATGCTCCCTTTCCCCCAGCTGCTGCTGTACTTGCTCAAGCCATGGTCACCCATGGGCAGGGACCATCTCCTCTTCTATTGCCTACAGCGCTCCAGGGGCAATACCTGGCCAGCTCTTGGATGGAGCCAGCACAGGCAACCTGCCATTCACTGGGAAGGGATGTGGAAGGGAGAAAATGGGAGATTCCAAGGGGACCAACATGGGGAAGTGAAAGAACAATGACAGAAGTTAGAGAGACCGAAGACACTAATCTATTATTTCTGTTTGTATGCTGATAACAACTAACTTGGTTCTGCACTCCCCAAGCTCTGCTGTCGATCCAAGGTCCTTGGAGAGTGGTGTGTTTTCAGTGAATGTTCATGGAATTTATTCATTATTACATTTCAGAGGAGAAAGCTGTTCAGCCTCAGAGCCAGCTAGCTGCTGGGATGAAGGAGGTTTCACTCTCAGCCACCCCCACCTGGCCATTCCTAAACAGACAGTGTGAGTTTCAGCAGGTCCCATCTCCCAGGACAGGAAACCTCCTCAAGAAAGATCCACTGCGTGATCCAGGGCACAAGCCCCCTCTTTGCTCCAACTGCTCTAAGACCAGGCAATGCTTCCAGGGCAGAAAAGCTGGGTCAAATGCTAAAATCTGAGCAAGTGTCTGAAACCATTACTTTTGCCATAAAGAAATGCAGAGCTAACAAAGGGGGCAGCTTGATTCATCTAGTTGGGGCAGAGAACGGGAGGGTTAAATGGTCCCAGGGAGCTTTTCATCCAACAGCTTAGCAGTCCCTGCGGCCTCACCTCTCCTGCACTCTGACCTCCCCCTGCTACTTCCATCCCAACAAGACCCAACTGACCCGACGGGAGGTCTCCCAACTCACCATTTCTCTCTTCTCCCCTAGAATTCCCTGCAGGCTTTAACAGCGGGCTGTCTGATGCCAGGGATGGGGGCTCCTCGTAGGATGGGTTTTCTCTTCCTGCTAAAAAACGATCTGTGGACCTGCGAAGAGGAAGAGAGGGTGGCGTTTCTCTCGGGCTGACTCAGATAAGCTGGCTGGGTTTCAGCACACCTGAAAGAGCCAAGTCCCTGCCAGGGGCAGGGTCTGGCAGGTGCCCCGGAAGCCGGGATTCGGGGTTCTGGGCACTCTGCCTCTTCTCTGCCTGCCCCACGGCACAGCAAAACCGCTCCTGGCCACAAGAAGTGTGTTTAATACCTACCACAAATCAGCCTGGGGGCAATGCTGCTTTTGCTTTCTAAGGCTCACATCTCCTCTGCCAGGGCACCTTTGCTGGAAAGGCCAGGACAAAGCAGAGGAATTCCTGCTTTTGCTTTCTAAGGCTCGCACCTCCTCTGCCAGGGAGAGGCCTTTCGCTGGAAAGGCCAGGACAAAGCAGAGGAATTCTGCTGGCTCGATGCTGAGACCAATGAGCCTCTCCGGTCCGAGGCATCCTTCTCTGAAGCGTGCTGTACCACTGGGTACACTTGAAAAAGATGAAGAACCTCCTGGCAGACAACGGATGGTCCCTCCAGCTTCTCACACGCGGTGACTGGACGGTCCCTGGGTGCTCCCTGGAAAATGAAGTCCTGTTTCTAGAAATAAGCAGAGAAAATGAGGACTGGCCACGTCACACAGTGCTGGCGGCAGGCAGTCAGTGTGGAAAGAGACGTTAAGGGGACATGGCAGTTGAACAGCAGGGAAGATATAAGCCTGCCAAAGATCTTTACACCTACAACAAGGAGATCACGCACACAGTAAGAACCAATCTCACTACAATCACAAACGTCTGTGTGTTTCTCTAAGAGCTGTAACTCCAGTTCATATTCCACCTTCTATTGTACCTCCCCTTTCCCACCAGCTTCACAAGGGCTGCATCATCTCTAGTATTTCAACTCTGCTTTGGACTCAAACTCCCTGCGTGACTGAAGGCTTCTCGTCCTCATTTTGGAAATGATGTCCAAGTGGTGACTTGACTGCCAGCCTCCAGGCTCACTCCAGCCATGATACACCAGTGCAGGAGGCTAGCAGGGTAGACATCAAGTAGGGGACAGAAAGAAGAAGAAAAGCATTCAAGGTTCTGCCTTAGCTACTGGACATTTTGCCACCACAGTGAGAGTGTGAACCACAACTTTGCAGTAAGGAACTTCTCCCTCATGCTCGTCCTGGTGTACTTTGCAGAGGAGTTTCACGTCCAAGGGTCTTTGGGACCTGCTGCTGAAGGCCAAACCCTGTAGTGCAGTAAATGAGCCTCCTCTTTTGAAGTCTACTTATGGACTAATTCCCAGATCCCTAATGTTTATCTCTGCAGATCTGCACCCCAGCCCACCAAAGCATGAGCGCAGAACATGAAAAACCATGACGTACTCCTTTGGCTGATCAACTTGTTCCTCTGCCCCACTTCCTAAATACCCTCTTGATTGCAAAAGCCAAGACAAAGCTGAAGGCTCAAGGGAAAGTCGCTTCCTGCAGAGAGTAAATCCCACCCGCTGTTAGCAGTAGACACAAACAACAGTTGGCAGGACGTGGAATGTATTAAGAAATTTCCTCCCCTCGAGGAAGCCTTAAATGCATGATACAACAGAATGTGCAACTGAATTCACAGTCTTTAATGAATGCTGAGACTCATTCTTGGCACGGGTACATTTGTGATTGCCCCCACACCCTCCTCTCCTCCCCCTCTTAAAAACTTATTTTAGTTAGCCAAATGTAAAACCACACAAAGACCAGAAATACGTATACACACCTCAGAGGGTCTGACATTATTTTTTTTCTTTTTTCTTAAGAAACTTTCACACATTTAGAATTATTGACTGTTAAGCCCAGTCAGTACAGCAGAAATATTCTACACAGATCACTGATTGAAACGCACAGTACAACAGTTGTGAGCACACTGTCACAAGAGACACCTGCATGAAAGCTGACAAGCGCAGTAGATCTGTCAAACCACATCGCAAGCATCTGCAGCCAACCAGTCTGGGGAAAATGGGGAATTACCAGAACGTGGAACAAGAGATGGCAAAGCACATGGAAAGTTCCTACAGTCACTTCTCTCCAGAGCCATTGCTCTCATTAGAGAGCCAGGAAACCTGAACCGCTGCTCGCCCCCTGAAACTTTTCTTCTGTTTCACAGGGATCGGTGTCACGCTTTTATTTCCAGACCTGAGTCACTGCGATTTTGGGTGAGTGGGGGCAAGGAAGAGAAGGACAAAAGCAGACCCCCATCTAGCAGAGCTCATTGCCCCAGACCTGCATGGTCAAACTGCTTGAGATGAGAGGTCTTGCCCGTTAAAAGGCCACAAAATTTGAAAACAGGAACAAAAAAGAGCTAGAAAAAAAAACCCAAACAGAAATAACATGGTTTTATACAGCCTGCAATAAAGCTATAGTCAATGGTACAGTATTATTCACATGACACTTATTAAGGCTTTGACTACTGGTCTTCTACATGCACATTTTATATACATATAATCTTGTGTGTGTGTGTGTATAAATTACTTTATTTTTCTTGTTCTAAGCAAGAAAATATTTTCATGCATTTGCTTCTCCTAGTATTCACAATACTTGGACCATATTCTGTTCAAGGACTTCTGGAGAGGGCTGGGTCTATTTATTATCCATCTGGGAATGCCCTCATCTCCAGGAATGTCGTTTGTGCCTGACAGTGGCGCTGGCCCCACACTTCTCCGCAGTCATACACCAGAGAGGAGGTGTCACCCCGGAGCCTGACAGTACATTAGTTATGTAAACATAGTAATCCTTGGATTATAAATACTTTATTAAAGCTAACATACCTCAGCTTTTAGCTCAAAATGGCCCATGAGTGCCTTAATGAAATATCATTCAGAATAAAGTCTTTTTTTTTTTTTTCTTCTTTTTCTTTTTCTTCCATATCAACAGCTCAATTACAGTGGATCCCCCCAAAAAGCAAAGTTTTTCCCTACTTTTTTCCCCAAAAGAAGTGCCAAGCTACCTGTTAATTCTGCAAGTCCACAGCTCGGTAGCTTCCATGTACATAAATAACCGCAACACAGAGCATGTCTGAGCTTTATAGCTCAAAGTGCTTAAGTCACCATCTCGCTCGCAGCCCTGCCATGAAGTTAAGAGACTGGGCCAGTAAGGAACGGGGAAGAAGTAGACACCAGCAGAGCTCTCCCTGTTCCTAGTCCCATGCCTGGAGCTTGCACATGTTTGACAGGTTCCCAGAGCTCACCAGAGATGGCCTGTAGAGTGGACCGTGTTCCTGCACCTTGGAGACACCTGACTATCACTGGCCCGGGGTTTGCTTCGTTGAGATGCCTCAGCTAGTTGATGTTGTAGAGCACTCCTAGGTTGTGGTGGGGAGGAGAGCAGCTCGGCTGTGAAAAGGAAGGGCTCACGTGGAAGTGGTACCAAGGAAAGGAAGCAGCGCAAAGAAGGCAGAGAAAGCAAACACGGGTGGAGTGAGGAGGAGAGATTCCTTACTTAAGGTAAGGACTGCCACAGCAGTCATGCCTTGAATGCCACCACAGCACTTCCTTATCAGCCACCACCTTTCCCCTGGCCACCACATCAAAGTACTTTCCAGTCAACATATAACATTGTCATTCCATGACAATTACTGCAAATCAGGTGCTGGGCCCTTCTTGTCACGGTGATCCAAGCAGCTGGCAGCCCTAACGAGACTGTCCCTGTGCCCCTGCCTACCTTTCATCCCCCAATAACCAAGACAATAAATAGATGGGACAGAAGGAATGATGGAGTCCCAGCCATCTGGTTGTTCACTTATTGCACAGAGTATTTTGGGCTGGTAGGGGAGAGCGGGTGGCTCCCAAGGTCCTTTGAGAAAATCCTACTGGGGGCGCCGTCCACATCATCTGCTCCAGAAAATGTGTTCAAGACAGCTCATGTGTACAGGATGCTTAGGAAACGTCACCTAGAAACGGGATATGCAAGAGATGAAGGCTTTTCTCAATTCAATATCAGTCTTCACTCCGCCCCATGGCAAGCTGTGCAAAATACAATGTTTATGCCCTGGCAGGTACGATTAGAAGACAATATTTGGTCCTGGGTATGTTAACAAGAAAGGGTCATGCTAATAATTTCAGAGGCAAACCTTTGAAACTGGATTTAGTTTTAGTTACAGAAAACACTGCACACTGCTTTTGGCCAGGTGCACAGAAGCTTAAAAAAAAAAAAAAAAAAGGACAAAGATCACAGCTAAATGTCTCAATCTTCAGACGGAAATGTCTGTGAGGAGCAGCCAAACTATTTTCTCATGTGCAATGCATCCTGAAATTTGGTACTTATGTATCGGGCGTGAAAGCCTTTCTTGTTGATGGTGTCGTCTGTGTGGAATCGGATCATGATGGAATCCCCTGCAGAGTAGATTTCTTCCAGAGGCTGCAGAAAAGTAAAGAAGACAGCACAGAGTGGTCAAGTCTGCAGGCTAAATAACTGTCTGCGCTATGATGCTGGAATTCAATCTCTCAGAATGGGCCAGGGAACACAGACACGGAGCGCTCAGTACCTCCTGCCCTGCTCTGACTTCTTGAGCACGTTCCCTTGCTCTTTGCATCCTTGCCTTTTATGTTGGAAGACTGGTGCCAGCCCACTTTGCAATCCCAGTTCTTCCACTTGTTTTTTGTAGGTCACAGTCACAGGACACCCTGGATGTTCTTGTTCCAGTCTTCTGAGTTTTCTCTAATTTGTCCTAATCTTTTCAGGAAATGACACAGTCCAAACCAGCCCCTGTTTGGCAGCTGAGGCCCTCGCAGGGTTCATTAGCAGCAAAATAACCACGTATCTTATTTGATAACTCTGGTTATCTTCCCTGCTGCTGTGACCTGCTACAACCTCCCTGTGCTTCTCTGCAGGACCAACACATTCCCAGCCATTCTCCATTTGACAGCGTGCGGGTAGGTAAAATACTACCCTGCTGCCATGAACTTCTTCACACCAAGTTGCTATGCTTTTTTAAACTGAAAGAAGGGAGATTTAGATTAGATTTTAGGAAGAAATTCTTTCCTGTGAGGGTGGTGAGACACTGGAACAGGTTGCCCAGAGAAGCTGTGGCTGCCCCATCCCTGGAGGTGGTCAAGGGCAGGCTCGATGGGGCTTTGAGCAACCTGGTCTGGTGGGAGGTGTCCCTGCCCAGGGCAGGGGGGTTGGAACTGGATGATCTTTAAGGTCCCTTCCAACCCAAACCATTCTATGATTCTATTTTCTAGACCATTTCCCCAGTTTTCAAGGACTGCTCTGACACACCAGCTCCTTGGATGTCTCACTTTAAATGCAATAAGAACCTTCTCCATTTTATTATCGGAGTCCTGGAGAAATTAAACCTGGAACCTCTAGTTTTAATCACACTAACAGAGTCAATCCTCTTAATGGGGACATAGGTAACAGTTTAAGATACAGCCTGGAGTCAACAAGCAGCTCTGCAAGTCCCTCCACCCTTTGCCCTCACCATAGCATGGCCACAATGTGACTTGGCTTCAGGCAGGAGTTGACTGAGGATGAAATTGGACTTTGGAAGCTGTTTCCAATGTTTACATGACACTTTTTGTTGCCACACATGGACCTAGGGCTAACAAGGGGAAGTCAGTCAAGCAAGGCTTTTAGACAACTCTCTGCATCAGAAAAAAATGGCTGTGATCCCTAGGAATAGAAGAAGAAACAAAATCCAGACACACCAAGCATTCTCATCAACAGTTGGTGAGAGCTGCCCCTCTCCAAAAAGGGTATGAGAGCACCCTCTTCCTCGCCACCTCCAGTTATGGCTATGAAATCCCCACCACCAGGGCTTACCCCTGAGCCACAGAAGCGTCCCAGGCGGGGTGCGGTGCTGTCGTAGCCATCATAAATCTCCATGTAGTCGTACCCACAGTCGGCCTCCTCCTCAATCTCAAACGTCTGGAATATCAGCTCCACCCCGTAACCATCCTCAGCCACAATCACCCACTCACAGTTCGCTTGGCCTGGGTAGTTGTTGTCCCCAAACTGAGCATGAGAATACAGCTCCTTAGTTCGTACTTCAGCCTTTAAGAGCCCACCACACTCTGGAGGAAGAAAAGAGCACAAAACACAGCCTCACCAAAGGCTCTACCTCACAACAAAGACTCGCCATCCCAATTTTGGGCCAGCTGTAGGGAGAGAAGACTTCCAGCATCTACAAAAGAAGTGAGTAGGAATGTCTGACATCAAGAGACCTCTGAGCTGATAAGGAAGTGGGAATTCATGGTCTGGTGCCAATAATGGTCTGGGAACTGGTTAAGCACAATTTACAACCACTTAATATTCAGGTTAAGCTTATTTGGGAGAAAAGTGTGTCTCGTTTTGCCCTGGTAAACAACACAGTGAGATTTGATGACATCGCACTGGGGTATTGTCAGACAACCAGATTACCTGTGCTGTGCTTTGCCTGGAAACCTTTTCTTTGCACAGAAGCATCAGAGTAAAACCTGAGGAACATCTTGTTGGTAGAAGCCACTACAGGGTCTGGTTTTTTGCTGCCACAGAAGCGGCCAAGGACAGGTGACTTGCTGTTGGGCCCATCATACATTTCCAAGTGGTCATAGGCACACTCTTGGTGCTGCTCAATCTCAAACTCATTGAAGGTCTGCAGCAAGAAGAAGGAGAATTAAGACAGATACTTGTAAATCTGAGCATGCAATTCAGCGGAGAATGAAATGCCAAGTGAGAAACAGGTCAGATGGTATGCCTGTCCCACTCCTCCCACAAACGAATACAGAATAGTGTGCTTTCAAGACAAGAGTGATCTCATGTGGTGAATCTCAGAAGTTCATACGAATGTGCTGTGCAGCCTTAGCTTTGTTGCCTCACATGGGTGCACAACAATGGTTTTCAACTGCAAGCCCTATATACTACTGGGAACCCAGCCTAGCACCCAGCCCTGCCACCACCTTAAGCAGAGATAGTCCCAACAGAGTAGCTCACAAGGAGAGGTAGGGGTGGGAGGGCATGTTACACCTTCTGTAAACTGAGTGAGCAATGCTCCACAGTTGTCATCTGCTGGAATCTCCTCTCAGCTGCTTCACACCTGCTTCATGCTGCTGTGAGACCTTCTGCAGGTCAGGGCAGCATCCTGGGATGCTCTCCACCAAGCACCTCACTTAGGACCTATGGGGATCAACCTCCCGCTCACACAGTGGCGGGGGAAAGTCACTTTGGTTCCTCACAATCCATCCCATTTCTCCCCTCCCACTTCCGCTCACTGGTTACTCACTACTTTCACTCGGTGGCCAGGTGTCGCAGAGATGTCCCAGGTGCACTCTTTCCTGCTGGGATACTTGTCAGGCCAGTTTGGGCTGCTCATCATTCCCTCTGCAGCACTCAGCTTGTGCTCACAACCAGCTTGAGAGAGAGAGAGAGATCACAAGATGAAGGCATCGAGGCAGGCCTCACACGGGAACCATGTCATGTCCTACACGCTCCTTTGCCCACTGAAATCCTCAACAGTGCAGAAACAGGGAAGGCTTCAGTCACTGAGCAAGACCTTTTACTATCACTGCATAGTTCTGCTGGGTTTGTGCTATATTTTTTTGAGCTAACTCAGCAGCTGGTGAAAAGGACCATCTCATTCCTCTGGGCCTTATTATCCCCATCCACCTCCTCACTCCCAAATATATTCTCCTGCTCCTCCAACTCATAGGTAGGAGTGTGGGGAGAAAGGTAACTTTGGCAGCAGCAAGTGGTTAGATCACCTCATCTGACTCAAACCCAATAATTAAATGAAGCAGCAGTGACAAGTCTAATGGTGATGTCCCACAACTTCTCCTTTCTCTAGCCCAGCTTCTTGCCCCACCCTGTCCATCCCCATGGCCATATAGAGGACCAGACTGGGGAATGGATCCAGCTGAAAACAAGCCTTCTTCTTCCTTCTTATAGGTAGTTTTTCAGCTGGCTGGGGCTTTTTCAGTGCCCCAGCCTACTATGCTGTACAAACACTGAGCAGGAAGCATCCTGGCTCAAACCAGGTTTGAGGCACCTTGTTTTTCCTGAGGACAAGGAGCAGGAACCCTACCTTCTTTACAATCGTGGCCGTTTTCATGCAGCATGAAGCCATTTCTGCACTGGCATACGTAGCTCCCAAAGGTGTTGATACATTCGTGCTGGCAACCACCATTGTCTTTGGAGCATTCATCCTTGTCTGGGCAGGATCAAACCAACAAATACCAAATTGACACAGTGAGAAACAGACTACCAGAGTTGCCAGCTGGGACTCCCATGTCCATACTGGCAGATACCAGTACAAACCTCCAACCTCTGCTGCTGGATTAGTCCAGTCAGCTTTTTAGCCCAGATACGATTCTTCTCAATTGCCTTTCATCCCATAAAATGCATCACATATATGTTTTATTATATGAAGTAGGTTTTGAGCAGTTAAAGACTCCTATCTAAAAGAAACCTATAGCAACGTCTCATTCTTTTAGAATAAGGTCCAGGAAAAGTATCATACAAATTCACTAGCCCAGGCAAAAATCCAGTGGCCAGTCTTTATATTTTCAAGTTTCTACATGCTCTGACGAGCCTCCATCATTAGAAAGCTCTGTCCAAGAGCACAAGCAGCCAGATGGAAACCAAGACAAAAGGTGACACAGCACAGAGCAACCATGCTTTTTAGACGTAACTAAACATGTCGGGCTCTGCCTGATTTGATTGGAGGTTGAAGAAAACTCACCAAGAGGCTCAGTCAGAAGAGGCAGCTAAGCAAGTGAAAGAGTACAGCCACGTACCAGAGAAGTAGTGAACTTTAAAGCCTTTCTTGGAGACCGTGTTGTCTGATTTGAACTCCAGTCTCATGTTGTTGCTATATGACGTGATTACTTCAGGCTTTTCTGAGCCACAGAATTTGCCGTGCAGCTTGGAGTCAGAAGCCAACCCACTACGAACCTCAACATAGTCATATTTACAGACCTGCCAAGAGAGGAGGAGATTTCTCAGCTCCATGGACTTGGGACAGAGCATTTCAGAGGAAGGGGACAAAGACTTGACTGAGAGGAAACAGAAACAACCTTATACTCAAACCTATCTCTAACTTCCCTGAATTTTTCTCTGTCAGTGTTCCCACCCCCTTCCCTTGCTGCCCTGGTCTTAAAGCATGGGTGTGTTTACCAGAACAGCAAAGGTTCCATTTTAATTCAGCTAAAATAATTGCTTCCACTTTATCCACAGTGTTGAATGAACTTCAGGAACCTGCTGAATTATGGAAGAGCTACTGCTCCCATTTACAGTGGGGGAAAGCGAGACCTGAATGCTTTGTTCAAATTCCACCCTGACCTTAGCAGGGCAGAGAACAGACTCTTTTACTGGTTATTTTGTTTATCCTTGAAGAACTGTACTCATTGTTCATTTCCAATTATTTTCCTGCAAAGGCAGCTCTGGGGAAGGGGGGGATGGGATATTTATTAGGGATGGAAAACACCTATAATTACACAAAACTGGCAGAGCAAAAAAGCCCATTTATAACAGAACAGCTTTAATCCTTTCACTTCATAGAGAAAGCAGATCCAGACCTCGGGGAGAACAATCACTGTTATTGGCTCATTATATCAAGAGTGGGGACACAACCAGAAGCTCCACCAGTAAGACAGAGTCTCCTCTTCCTTGTACCCCAAGGATTCATCCAGTTCTGAGTTAGCCAACAGTCACACCTCTGAGATGCAGGGACTGGTTACGTACATCATTGCCTTCCAGCTCAAACACTTCGAACTGCAGAGAGATCCGGTACTGGGCTGGAGCTACCACCTGCCAGACGCAGTTTTTGTTAGTAGGATATTCCTTGGGCCATCCAGGGCTAGTAATAGTCCCATTGAGCTTGGTGATGAAGCCCCCACAGGCAGCTGGAGAGGCAATAAATGAACACAAGTTTTACTTGGTTCTGTTCAGACACACAGACCGGGCCACACTGATAGCTAGGAAATTAATTAGATCCTGGTTGGTGACAAATTTCAGATCCCAGCCTCCAGAAGAGAGGTTTAAAATGCTGAGAGCTGTAAAGAAGATAAACCTTGTCCACTATAAGCCACCAGTGAAACACACAGAGCCAGGCTGTGGCCCTCAGTGCCACGTAAACCATGCCAGATTGATCTCCTTACTCTGTAGCCTTGGGCTTACCATGGCTCAGTTGACTTGACACATGCAATACAGCTGGAAAGGCCAGCATGATAAATTCACCCACAATCAGTCCTACAAACCTTACTACTTCAAGTTCATTAGGAATGGAATAATTAGAAGACAATGGAATCCTAGGGAAGACACCACTGTCACCTCTTCAGTGGCTTATTATATGTCAACTGAGGGGTAATGGTTTTTAAGCTGAAACAGGGGAGATTTATATTAGATATTAAGAAGAAATTCTTTCCTGTGAGGGTGGTGAAACACTGGAACAGGCTGCCCAGAGAAGCTGTGGATGCTCCATCCCTGGAGGGGTTCAAAGCCAGCCTGGATGGGGCTTTGAGCAACCTGGTCTGGTGGGAGGTGTCCCTGCCCCTGGCAGGGGATTTGGAACTCTTTAAGGAAATCTTTGGAAATCTTTAAGGTCCCTTCCAGCCCAAACCATTCTATGATTCTATGACTGCGTCTTCTCTAGGGAAAATTGAAGACAAAGCCAAAATCTTGGCCTTATTATCCAATTTCATTTAAAAATTTCAGCTTCATCCTTTTGTGGGAAGATATAGCTTTTACCTCAAGGCAATCAACCTCAGTTTGCTCTTTTGCTGCAAAAGTCTAATTGCAACAAAGCTATTGTTGCTTTGGAGTAACAAGATACAACCAGATCCTCAAAACCCACAAGGGTAAAAGCTTCCTGTGCCTTGTTCCCAGCATCATTTTGCATTAAGAGAACTAAGCCAAGGGAGTAGCTTCAATACAAAAAGTGTAGCAAGTGCATCTGGAGAAACCAAAGCAATTTACTCCACTAATGAAGTTCAAAATACAAGGTTGAGAACGAAGTCCAAAAATTCTTACCAAGTTATATCATCTGGCTTGCTCAAAATTGCAAGAAATCATTTATGCTTGCCAAGTTATATCAGCTGGCTTGCTCAAAATTGCAAGAAATCATTTTAAAAAAACCCAACAAAATAAAGCTTCCAAAAGCCTTTTGCACGCACCCAACTGTGCCCTCACCAAGTTGACAGCAGCCTTCCCCAAACAGTTGGACAAAAGCAGAAGTCAGGGCAAACACAGGTGACTTTGAGAGCACCACTCACAGCATGTGGAGCTCCCTACACATCTCCACTGAAAGGCAGAGCTATGAGACAAGAACAAAGGGCGGATTCTCACCACACCAGCAGCTGTATTGTTGGTGGGAGCAAACGCTTGTTGCAAGAGGTTAACTGTATAAATAGAGAGCTGAAAGAAACAGTTTATATCAAAGACATGGGTGGTTTTTTCCCCATAACAGAAGAAGGGAATTGACTTCTCAATATGGAGAATGTTTGGTTTTCATGCAAGCAAAACACTGATATTTTATTCTACAAAAGATTTTTTTTTTAAAAAAGATATAATAATTTCAGCCTTAGATTGAAATACTTTTGGGGCACTCAATGGTTAGGTTGTAATGCCTTCCCCTTCCTTATGCTGCACTGTGGGAGACCTGGTCTGAACAGGGATCTCTGGTCATGAAGAACAACTGGGTTTAGAGAGGTTTAGCAGTAGAGAATGGGAGAAATGTCAGGCTTCCAACCAAAACTTGTTTTTCAATGGAAGATGTTGACAAAAAGAAATTGTTCAGGTGGGATAAGATAAACAGAAACAAAGATGATGCAGGAGCAAGGAACATAATCTCCAAGGTTGTTCAAATTTCATTATTAGCTGTAGTACCCATCCTATAGACAGATGCCTCAATTTGTAGGTCACTCACCTTCACAGCTCTTTTTATCAGCTGTCAACTCATAGCCGGGCTCACAGGTGCATTTGTAACTGCCCAGTGTGTTCTCACAGTGCTGCTCACACCCACCATTGTCCGGCAGAGAACATTCATCCATCTCTGTCAGGAGAAAACCAGGACAAGTTATGCTTTCCTGAACACTCAAACCCCATCCTATTCCTCATGCAACACTTCTGGACAAGCCGAGTTCACGGAGCACTGCAGCAAACCTCACAAGACTCTATTTTCTGGTTTCTGTTTGTGGATTCCCTATGAAGAAATTAGAGCATTTCTTTGCTGCTTCATTCTTGGGTACAGGTTCAGTAGCTTCTAATCTGGCTGTTAAATTACTTGCTTGAGAGAAAAAGAGAGGTTGCAACTCCTATGATTGCCAAACCGCCCGTGATCAGTCTCTACCACAGGAGGGACACATCCTGGCTATGGACAGGTATATCTTGCCAAGTGTTGTCTTTCATCTAACATTTGCCATGAAGAGGAAAGGCACAACAATATGAGTGTAAGACAAGCACATCACTACTAACACTTCAACCATACACAAAAGGGCTTCAGTGATACAAACAATTTGTTACAAAAATGAAGGTAAGTAATTAAGAATAATCCTAGAGTTTTCTCTTCAGATACACATGATGGGACAGGCATGAGGTAATTGCTCTTCATATCTTCCTGACATTGTCTCTTGGATGCGACCAATGACGTTTTGTCAATGACGTTTGGACCAATGCAAGTTTATTTTCTCTAAAAAGTTAGAAGTTACCACTGCAAGTTCTCACATAACATTCAATCTCATCCTTAACTCTGTTTTTTTTTTTATTTAAGCTGAGCTCTTTTCTTTCAATGTTGTAAGACATGTAATTGAAGCTCTATTCCTTTCATAATTCATGAAAGCAAAGCTGACCAGTTGCTCATTCAGCTCTGGGTGGCAGATTGAAGAGTGCCCGCAGAGCCATCTAAGAGTGCCACCAGAGCCATCTGGTTCTTTTGCTTTGTTCGTAGCATTGCTGGTAGTCACAATCCTTCTGGATATGGAAGCATGGAAGTAGAGGCTGCAGACTTCAAATCCCAGTTTGAAATTCCACATGTAACCTCCAGGTATGTCTACCCAGTGTTTGCAAATTGACATCAGCCCTGCCCACAGTGCAAGCCAGCTAGAAGTTGTGTAGCTATATGGCTACTGTGGTTCTTGGTCCACGCAAATACACTTTGCTCCTCAGCTGAACTTATTGGCATGGATTTAGCAACACTCTTAAAGATCCACATACTACATGATTTCCAGAAAACTTGTCCAGAGAAGCTGTGGCTGCCCCATCCCAGAACTTCTTGCCCAGAGAAGCTGTGGCTGCCCCATCCCTGGAGGTGTTCAAGGCCAGGCTGGATGGGGCTTTGAGCAACCTGGTCTGGTGGGAGATGTCCCTGCCCATGGCAGGGGGTTAGAACTCAATGATCTTTAAGGTCCCTTCCAAGCCAAACCGTTCTATGATTCTATGGTTCAAACATGTGAAGTCTGAGCAGACACTGCAAAGTCTGCCAGCTAAAACTCCACAGACAATGCCTGTGTCTGCAATCGCATTAGCAGTGCATGTTTATGCATTTTTTACATAAAAAAGAAAGAAATTTATTTCTGGCTATCTGTATCACAAGGAAAGCATCCCAGGTTCAAGTGGGCAACTTTCTTTTCCTACAAACTTGCAACAGAACCTCAGATTCTATAAACTGACTTGCCACAGGCCAAGAAGTCTCCGTTTAGTGCTAATCCCTGGAAAACATCTCTGCCACAGTCAGCCTGCACTATCAGCTCCTGAAAGTAGCCAAAACTTTTTTAGGAAGAAGTATTCTCAGTGTCTTTGTGGAACCTGAGAAATTTAAACGAGGAAGTCTAGACACTGCGAGAGTTGTTCAGGGACTGGAATTAAACATCACAGTATTTGCCAGCGATCTTGAAATCACCCTTTGTCACAGTCCATTTGGATCTCTCAAATTTACAGGACAACATACTCCGTGAACTAAACTTTATTTAACTAATTGTTTTTATTTGCACGTAAGTGCACGGATTAAGAATTGTGGGTTATAAGTTATGAAACCTTATGACTTCAATGCTGAATAAGTGAATTCATGTGATAGACTAGTCTGAGCGAAGGGGACTGAACCCTGCCGTGTTTGTTTGTTGTATTTCTTAATGAGCTCATGAAAAAAGAGTTTAATTCACAGAGCACATTGTCCTGTAAATTTGAGAGATCCAAATGGACCATGACACTCTTAATGCACGACAAAAGTTAAATTAGAAATAAATAAAGGTCTTACGCAACCCAAATATTGGCATTGCAGCTATTATTTCTGAACAACTGTTCCCAAACCCAAAAGAAACACGACCCCACAGCAGCTCCACAGGTATGTTAGATATTTGGTTCTTGCCTCTATCAAGTCACCAGGATGCTGGTAAAGGACCATGGCTTGGGTCTTCTTTTAACAAGAATTCTTAGTCTTCATTCACATCTTCCTGAAGAGGATCTCAGTTTAAGAATACATTTGTCTCCTAAAGCACTCTGAAATTTTCCCTGGGATTCTACTTGCAATCAAATTTACCCTCTCTCCACAAGCTTCTTTTGGAATAGAACTTAAGGAGAGAGTTGTTTTTAACACTCTGTGCGTTACTAGTACCTTCTTTGAAAATGTCAGTGTCCCCTGGTCCGGATAAATGGGGGTCACATTCTGTCCAGCTCTGTTAGTGCCTCTGCTGGTACTGACCCATAAATGAAAGGCTAATGTTTACTGAGGTGGGCTTTCTGTCTTAACCAGTGAGGTGGTGGTCATGCCTTAGCATCAAACCCCTCCACACTCTCAAAGCAATTTGCATATAAACTCGATATTGGCAGTTGTACAGACAAGTCTAACAGCTCTTAACTACGAGCAGAAACAGTGGTAACTGATCACTTTGGGATGGCAGTAGGTTAAGGAACGAGTGATCCCCAACTTTGACCTTGACAGCTACTACATCACATACCTTTAAAGAAATTTGCTGCAAAGCCCGCTTTATTGATGGTTGCATCAGATGCAAACTTCATCCATACTTTATTTGAGCTGGATTTGATATCTTCTGGCTTCTCGTAGCCACAGAAGTGACCGATCAGTGGGCTGTATTCAGTGAGGCCATCTCGGATCTCCAGGTAGTCATAAGAACATGCATCATGCCATTCAATCTGCAATGGGAAACGGGTCGTCTGCCTGTAGCTCACTAGCATGAGTGCTCGGAGTCAGTCTAGCTACCCAGTTAGACTTTGGCCAGAGATCAGCTTCCAAAGGAGCATCCCAAACAACTGGTCACAACTAGGTACCTGCCACTGAACTCTCCTGCAGCTGAAACTGCATCAAGCCTGGGTACATATCAGTTTTACTGCTATTTCATGGCTACCCTCCAGTGAAACCCAGTCCTGAACTATCTGCAAGCTGCTCTTCCATGAGAAACTAAGTGATGGTACAGATCAACTACAAATAAAAAGGAACAGTCATGGAGTGACAGCCTGGAGGCAATGGTGTCATCCCCTTCCAGGTCAAGCACAGTAAGAGGGAACAAGCTGCAGGAAGCTAAGGGCTAGATGGGATTTTATGCACCAGCCCAGGTTCTGTCCGCTCCTGTCTGTGACTTCTTAATCAGTACTCAGAAATACACAATTGGGCACCTAAGGGTGTAAGACATTCTGTAATAAATAAGAGAAAACCTGTTCTGAGCTCTTCAAAGCCTGTCTGCCACCTGGGAACATGATGTTTATTCAGAGAATCACAAACATCTTGAAGTCCGTCAGGAACCCAGTGACACTAACAGGATTTTTTTGGCCTTGATTATGACCATTCAATTTAATTTGATCAGAGTGAAAATTTAAGGACTCATGACTCCCTCCTTAACACCAGCAACAATTTTGTGCCCCTTCGTTCTGTCCAGTGAAACAGTTTTTGCAAACTCCTAATATGTAAAACTTGGTTTCAAAATCTTTGAACAAACTTCTGGTCTGAAACATTGGTCTGAACTATCCAAAGGATTTTTATTATTATTATTGTTATTTACATTACTTCCCTCTTAATTTTAAAGGGCCTACAGAAGTGAAATAATATCTGTAATATAATATACAATGACATTTCTCACCTCAAAGGCTTGGAACGTGATTCCTATGTGATAGCCCTCAGAAACTGTGATCTTCCAGATGCACTCTTTGGAAGGTCTGTAGTCATCTGGGTAATTGGGAGATTGGATCTGACCGGCATCTTTGTGAATTTCTCCACCACAAATAGCTTCATTAAAAGAAAAAAAAATTAAAACAAAATAAATAAATCAAATAATTTTTAAAAACCCAAAAAACAAAACAAAAAAACTCCACAGGTTTTTCCTTAGGTAAAGTCTGTTCCACACACAGCCTTCTTCCTCATTCAAATCTGTATCAATACTGCTTTTTCCATAAAGGCAACACAGAAGTCTTACAAACTTAAAATTTTGTCTTAGTGACAGTGTCTCCTGTCTCGCTGTGCCAAACTCTTTTGAAGGTGAACTCACTGGGACAGAGAATTTTTATGGATTTGTGTGTTTCACGCTCCTGGTCACCTTCACACCTGCTTAAAACTCTCTACCAGCACTAAGGACCAGGAAAAGTTGGCAAAAAAAACCAGTTGCAAATCTAATCCAGCCACACGATGGCAATATTAACAAGCATGAGCTGAGCTGTTCGCCAGGAGACCCAACAGGCTGACTGCTGTGCACCAAAACTTAAGTTTTGTGCTAAACGTAAGAATGAGTAAGTTTAAAGACCAAGAACAGAAAATTTAATGAAAATCAAGTTTAATAAAGCAGAGCACAATTTAGGTTGCAGTTTGAGTTCAGAGCTACAAGTGGTGCTAGAGAGACCTCTGAGGGACCTTTTAGAGAACTGTCACCTCCATCTAATAGAAAGAGGACTACAAGAACAGAGAATGGACAACTTTTTTTAAAACAGCCATAAGCAGCAAACAGGTTTTTCTTTGTCCACTGCAGTAGTCCATGCTTAAATTCACCTGAGCAACTAAGTTGCTCAGAAGAGCAACTTATACTGGAAGAGCTTTACTGCAAAATAGAAAGAATATCTGCTGATAGAGCCTGAGAAGGCAATAAGGATGACAAACTTGGGGCTGCCCGCAGTGCTGTAGGGGAAAAGCACCAGCATCTTCCCATCTTGAATCTCATGAAAGAAAAGGAACAATATGACAGAACACTTTCTCTGCATTAAGTGTATTCAGTATCAAATAATTCTCCCATCATGTGGCTACATGTGGGCCTCTTTTCTCCCATCTTACCGAAAACTTTAGGGGCAAGACCTGGAGGATTCCAAATCCAAAAAACTCAGTCCTCACTCACAGAGCTCCCAGCAAAGTTCAGAGGCACGAACACTTACATGCATTCTCACTAAAGCAGAGGACAGAGCAGGAGTGGTAAAACCCACTTTGGCTTTTTACTATGCGAGGGACAAGAGTTCAAAAGAAAAACAGGAACTAACAGCAATGCAGAGAGCTTTTGGAGAAAAGCATATAGAAATCTGAACATAAGGACAAGCCCTCCTGGAAATAAAAATTACCCTTATTGCATAGATACAGAAGCAATAAAACAGCTGAGTAAGCTACCTGACAACAGAGGAAAGAAACAAGCCATTACTACAGCTTGCATCAGAGGGAAAGAGGGATTAAGAAAGATTTTTGGAAACTCCCATTTCAGCAAATAAATTATGGACTGGGATGTAGATGATCTCATTATCTGCTCCTCCAGGAAGCAGGTTGAGCTAGGAAAAGAAGTATGCAATGGGCCATCACTGTTTCTGTGGGACAAGCTGGCTTCCACCAGTCATATTCTGTGCTTGCTCTCAGGCTTAGCAATAGACTTCATACCTTTCCAATAGGAAGCTTCTTGCAGGAAAGGACTAAATGAAAAGCCAGAGCTTTGAAGAAGCAGGGAAATATGAACAGTCAGAGGGATAACAAAGTTTGACCACTAGATGCACATTCCACTTTCATTTGCTCTCCTCAAAAGTCAAGTGAAGCAAGCACTGCACATCTTCACTGAACCTCTAGGGGCCGTTTATTAATCAAGAGAAAAAATGGAAAATTATCAAGAAAAAATAAAGTTTTGCAGAGCTACTTTAGCGTGTAGCCGATGTAAAAAACTTTTTTCTTTCAATATGCTTTAGCAATGCAAAGCATGATGTATGAAGAACAGAGAAGTTGCTTCCCCAAAACATCCCTCACCTTGCATTTTTTCCTTTTTCCTTTAAAGTTGGAGCAGGTATCACTGGGGAATAACCCACTGTAAGAATTAAGCTGACTAGCTCACCAAAACAATAAGCCAAAATAAACCAGCCTATTAAAGACACACTAGATTGATCACTTTTCATTCCAACAAACTACCCTAAAAGGGGTGTTACAAACCACAAGGTCCAGGCAACAGCTGCTTCTCAGGGGAGACATTAAAAAAATAAATAAATCAGGCTCTGTCTCTAGGGCGCCAACTCCTGCAGAAACCAGATATTTCTCCTGAGAAACAGATTTGTTAGCCCCACACTGTTTGTGAAACCCTTATATACTTTATTTGCCCAACAATCCCGTGTTTTCTTCACGTCTCTCTGTTAGTATCATTATTCATCAGCATATTGGACACTAAGGCACTGGGCTTCCAGTGTCATGCTTGGTCCTGTGGCTGCAGAAAGAAGATGCAAAGTCAGTACCAACAGAGTCAACCTCAATACTGTTGAAATCACTGGTACTGCTAAGAAAATGCCTGTTGCCCAGAGGACAACGAAGGTTTTTAATACATTGTAGAATCACTATTGTAGAAAATAAGCATATGTGGATAAGGGATGTTACCAATTTGTTAGCGACTTTGCTAGTATTGCACTTGCTCTGAAGTGGTTTTTCAGCATCCCAGTGCCATGCAAGTTTCCAAAGTACCTGACCTGCAGAAGATCTGACGTGCTAATTGCTAACCTTCTGTAAGTAAAACATACAAGGGAGAAACCAAAGAACAATCTTTGCATTTGAGCAAAAAAAATCCCCCAAAATAAGCTGTGTTAAGTGACATAATACATATGATCTGAAGCAGAACTCTGCCTGTTAAATTACTGGAAGGAACTCCTGCTACGTCCAACACTGCAGGGGCTGGTTAGGGCAAACAGAACCTGAACAGAAGCTATTGGTCTCTGCTGACATCCTGTTGTCCTCTCAAAATTGTGGTCATTTAGTTGGAAGATCCATGCCCCATCTGCTGAAACAGCCAACAAAATCCACCAATTCCCATAAAAATAAGAGCGGGTGCTGTGTCTAACCAGGCAACATGAAGCATGCCACTCCATGCAACACAACAGATGACCTCTAGCTAAAGGCTGTACCTTCATAAACCACAAAGAAGCCTTTGCCCAGGATGTTACTGCTGCTCCGGAACTCGATCCACAGCCTGCTGTCCGTGGAGATTACTGGTTCTGGGATCTTGTCACCACAAAATCTACCTAGAAGGCAGGAAAAAGACAATCAAGATCTCCTGACTGACGGGCAGCACAGCATAGTAGGCACCTGTGGCTCCAGAAAGCAAAGAGTCTGTGGTTAAAAGAGGTGTGCTTCTGTCGAACACCCTCTCACAGGGACACCTCCCACCAGAGCAGGTTGCTCAAAGCCCCATCCAGCCTGGCCTTGAACCCCTCCAGGGATGGGGCAACTACAACTTCACTCAGCAACCTGTTCCAGTGTCTCACCACCCTCACAGGAAATAATTTCTTCCTGAGATCTAATCTAAATCTCCCCTCTTTCAGTTTAAAACCATTACCCCTCATCCTATCGCTCCACTCCTTCATAGAGTCCCTCTCTATCTCTCCTGTAGGCTCCTTTTAGGTACTGGAAGGGCTTTTAGGTAACGGAAGGGTGAGTTGCAAACTCTTTTTCTCTTCAATGGCAGTTTCACCACCAACTTTTTTCTCTTGCGGAGTCACCCATCCAAATACTATTATCTCAGAGCTTCTCTTGACTCAGCTACTCAATTCTGAGTCCCTGTGCCCCCAGGCTGCCCGGGGCAGTTGGTACAGCGTGACAGCCCTGTGGCCTACCAATAGCATCTCCCACCTCCACTCCCAAAGGGGACCCTAACAAACAGCATCAGCACCACAAAGCTCCTTCCTCTAGGGTCACTGAGCAACTGCCTCCCGGATTTAGGCCTGGAGTTGAACAAGGGTGTCAAGGAGAGGAAACGCAGATGAGGAACGAGAACGAGCAAACTCCTCAGAGTGTGATAAAGGGCCCATTCATAAAAAGTTATACACCATTTAAAGGCTGGGTTTTCACACACTTCCCTGGGAAAATATGCAGCGCACATGTATTATTTTTTATTTTTTCTCTCCGCAAGAAGCCCGTGCTTTCACAATTCACTCTAATCCCCCTCCCCGCCCCCCGCTGAATTGCCGTCTGTCTGCCTCTTCCGAGCTAATTTCATGGGCTCAGCCCCTTGCGGGAGCCGTGGCCACTCATGCAGTGTCTCCTTCCAGATGGAAACACTCGCGAGTCCACCTGCACTAAGGGGGGGGACGGGGAGGTGCTTGGCTTCTTGAAATACCTTTAAATTGCTCGGCAGAAAAAACAAATGAGGAGCTAAGTTGCAGCTGTTGGAGCAACGTTACCTGACGCATGTGCAGCAGGAAAGAGCAATAAATGCTGCCAACCCCAAAACAGGCAGGAAACAGTAAAACTGGCTGCCAACTCAGCACTGAAAGGCACAGAAACCTCTGGGAAGCAGCACGGCTTCAGCCTCAGCACCTCACCTGCTACCAGGGCTGGGATGTCCTCTGGGGCCAAGGTGAGCACCCAGACCTCCCTAAAGCCCATTCTGACTAGCCCAGTCCTGTGCTTCAGCATGGGGCATGGCACCTCTAACACAGCTGGTGATGCTACACAACCTAGAATCATAGAATGGTTTGGGATGGAAAGGGACCTTAAAGATCACCTAGTTCCAACCCCCTGCCATGGGCAGGGACACCTCTCACCACACCAGATCGCTCAAAGCCCCATCCAACCACTCTCTGATGGCTTCTTCCTTTCCAGGCAGAAGGGGCTGTTTGAGTTTGGGGACACAAAAGTTAGGGGATGGAGTCAGGACCAGAGCCAGTGGAAAAGCCTGTGGGACTCCTGACTGACCACTCTGGCTGACAGAAGAACTCCTCTTACGCTAGCAGAGGAATAAGGAGGACATAGAGGAGCTGCACTCCCTTGAGATCCTTGTGAGAAGGAGCAGAGTAGAACCCTTGCAGAGTTTGACATCCTGGGCATGGTCTAGCAAGTTCCCTTCTAGAAGTTCAGAGGCTCAAAGCACAGCCTCCTGTGCATCTGTAAACACAAATACTTGAGAAATAACAGCAGGAGCTTGGGCCAGGAGCTGTACGGCCCCTTTACTCTGACTGCCTGACAGCTCCACCCAGGTACTAGGAAAAAGCAATAACAAAACTCCAGAGCCCACATCTTGTCTTCCAGCCATGCCCCTGGCTCACTTCCCTCACTGCCTCACTTCTCAAGCTGGAAAAGGAAGGAATAAAGCCTTTGCTACCAAGGGGCTTGGAGCTTGGAGCATGGATCATTTGGTGTGAATACAGCACACCGACACCTCTGGATGGAGACACTAATGGATGCCCAGTGCCCTGGCTGAATATAGGCTCCTTCCAGGTAAAGGAAGGTTTGTTTCTGTTTCCCCCCTCTCAAGCATCAAGAACACCCCACGAAATGTAATTAAAAATGAAACAACCACTCACCCAGCAACGGAGCCTTCCTCCAGTAGCCATCGCGCACCTCCACATAATCATACCAGCAAAGGCGACTTTTAAATAGGTCCATTGATGTGAAGTTTAACATAATCTGAAAGGAGAGAGCACACACTTCTCTTTGGGAAGGGAGCTACTTTAAAGAGAAGACCCGTCAGATTCCCTGCTTCATCTCTGCTAGAGTGGTGTGTAAATGAATATGCAGCAAAAGACAGTGGGTCAGTTGGTTGGATTTTTTAAGCAGCTTCCCCCAAAAAAGAAAGGCTTCTCAAAGTATTTTAGCGAAACCAAAGTACACGACAGCAGACAGCACTTTACCATCCATTCTGTAATTCACAGTCACCGCTCCTCAGTTTTTAAAATGCTATTAAAAAAAAAGCCCAATTTGGATTTTTTAAAATTAAAAATTGAATCATTGGTTTTGATTTATATGAACATCATAGAGAAACACATTGCCCTAAACCCCAGATATTTGGGGTCTATACCCTCATGTAAATGACACATGTAAGAAAGCTAATTTTGCTGACAAGTTCCCACATTCTGACAATTACACCCACACCATCACCGGGATGTAATTGTGTTCAGTGGCTTTTTACCGAACAGAGCTTCACATGAAAATTTTATCCCTTTGGTTTCCTTCCCCTGGAACAAGGATTATAGGCCTTGCTCTGGGCCTGTGGAAGTCACCGATGGGATGTACTTGTGGCATTTTTGTCCTTGCCCGTGCATTAATTTACATCTATAGCCTGCCACAGAAACATCATGAGAATAAAACAGATATTCAGCCCTGGCTGGATGTGCAGAGTGCAGTCTGTGATGATGTCGCTTACTTTGTTCGCACTTTTGCAGTTTTTTGGCTTTGGACAGCAAAAGGAGATTCAGCAGTTTCTCTGTGGGTGAACACTACAAGCTCAGTATTTGTTCCAAGCGAATGCCTCGGTGTTATGATGCTGCTTTGCACCAATTGCTGCATTTGATTACACAAAATTAAGTTGAATCATTTGATCTGAACTTGGTTTATTTTTATTTTTATTTTTTAATACTAGCGGTTCAGCATTTAGATGCTGGGTCCTGTCCAATACAGCTCTTCCGAAGAGGCTGAGAGACCAAGGGAGAATTCACAGGAAGATTTACACCCCAAAAACTCCTGGTCCCATAGTTACAAAACCCAGATGGTTCTCGGCACCTCTGCCCCTGGTGAAGCTGATGGGACTCAGCCCTGCATGGGACTGGGCTTGCAGGTGACAGAACTGGGTCCCAGAGCAAGACGGCTGCTGCAAAACCAGCCGCTTCTGCTCTTCTTTGTTCAAATCTGAGTCTTAAATGTGCCTTGAGGGTGGTCCTCGGCAAAAGCCGCTCTGCTGAGGAGCTCCCGGGCCGGGCTGTGCATTCCTGTGGCCTGGTACGACAGCATGAAAGGCCTGCAGGGCCGGCGTGAGTGGATTAAGGAAAGATTTCATTTCCACAGGAAGATCAGTAAAACAAAAGGAGCCGGGAAGAAAGTGGACGGGGTGGGTGATTGATGCGCAGCGGGGCTCGGCCTTCCAAGGCGGGGAGCGGGAGTCCCCTGACAGGGACATTATGCCAGCGTGACAAGGGGCAGGCCACCGATGTCACTCATGGCTCCCCGGCTCCCTTGGGGACCCCAGATTGCTGGCACCTTTTATCTAACTCTTCCGACCGGCGCTCTGCTGAGGAGCTCCCAGGCCGGGCTGTGCATTCCTGTGGCCTGGTACGACAGCATGAAAGGCCTGCAGGGCCGGCGTGAGTGGATTAAGGAAAGATTTCATTTCCACAGGAAGATCAGTAAAACAAAAGGAGCCGGGAAGAAAGTGGACGGGGTGGGTGATTGATGCGCAGCGGGGCTCGGCCTTCCAAGGCGGGGAGCGGGAGTCCCCTGACAGGGACATTATGCCAGCGTGACAAGGGGCAGGCCACCGATGTCACTCATGGCTCCCCGGCTCCCTTGGGGACCCCAGATTGCTGGCACCTTTTATCTAACTCTTCCGACCGGCACCTGGCTTCGAAAGATGAGCTCTAGCTGGAGCTAGAGGGTGGCAGGAAGAGTCCATGCAGGGTTCAGCCTCGGATAGAGAGGAAAGATCAGAGACCAACACACAGCCCAGACCTGTGAGGGGGTTCTTCTCCAACATTACCTCTTCTCCTCTCAGGACCACTCCTGACCCCATCTTCGGGAGGACAGTGATGGTGCTCAGGAGCCTTTCCAGGCTCCATCCCTGCACTCTAGGCACGCAGAGATCTTTTGGCACCTGTCAGCACAGGCAAAACCACACACAAGGGAAGCACTGAGTACATCTTGTGCTGGTGTGGGACCTACCTTCTCCCCTGGGGTCACCGAGATCCTCCAGACGCAGTGGGAGTAGGAGGGGTAGCCATTTGGAAAGCCAGGGGCTGAGAAATTCCCTGTTGAGTCCTGCAAGGTCTCTCCACAAGCTGCAAGAGAGGTTGGGGAAGGGGGACCAGCAACAAGGAGTGACTCTCTGAAACACATCAGGGTCCACCAAAATGTTTGCCCATGGCTGCTGTGTGCAGGCTGGTGGCTGGGACTCTAAGGATGTTCACTGATGGCACTGGCCAAAGGTCACTGACCTTGCCAAAGGGGTAATTTGTCAGAATTCCCAGGATAGAAGATAACCAGTGCAAAGACACAGGGGAAACAGCTTTCAAAGAGGCACCCTTCTTCCTTCATCTTCCTTCCACACGGCCAGTTTCAACCCTACTGACGAATATTTCATCCACTAATCAAATGCAAAATATTAACCCTACCGCACCTCGCAACCCCAAGACTGCAGCCGTCAAATCTGCTTTCCCTTCGTTGCAAGTTGCTCAATGAAGTCTTCCACACGGCCAGTTTCAACCCTACTGACGAATATTTCATCCACTAATCAAATGCAAAATATTAACCCTACCTCACCTCGCAACCCCAAGACTGCAGCTGGCAAATCTGTTTTCCCTTCGTTGCAAGTTGCTCAATGAAGTTCTCCTTAGTTACCATTGTTAAATGCCTTTTCTGGGGGGGTTAAAACTTCCGAACAAAAGCAAGGCCTGCTGCGGTTGATGAAATGTAGATCCCAGAGCGACTTTTGGGAAACAACTTGTATGCACACGCACACGCTTCTCTAGGAAACGGCAGCTTCCAACATCTGGGAAAGCCGTGACTACTGTAGTTCCTGCTCTCTGAGCCAGGAGGACTGAGCTGGAACAAGGAGTGACCATCTACATCTGCAGAGCAGCTGACAGGCTGGGTCGGAGGATCACAAATATCAAAGCTCCCTTTTTCTTCAGAGCACACACTAGACACACGCAGATACCCATCCCACGGAGCAGGGATCTTGGTTTGCCTGCCTTCCAGTTGTTTTTTTCTATTTTCATAACCCGCTGATGTTACAAAGCTGCCCTTGACCTGCAGCTTCGTTTCCTCAGTGACGGCAAGGCAGCTCCCAAAAATCCCTCGTTAAGCAGCAGTGCTTTGAAAGATCCGACAAGGCCGAACATCTGGCTCCCTTTCTCATGGAAATGCCAGGGGATGTTCCTCTGCCTGATGCTATCACACACTCACTAATTTTTCAGCCACGATCACATTTAGATGGGCGGGTCGGAAGTGGAGGTGAAAAGAGACCGGACCCATTCAAAAAGTTTAATATCTTCCAAAAGGGGAGAGGGAGTCACCTAGGCCAGAAATTCTTAATTTCCCTCAAGTAGTTTGACCCACAGCTTGACAGGTCAGACTAGATGAACAATAGGCAGGGACACAAAAAGGGTTTTTTCTCAAACAAACAGCTCCCAGGGGTGCTCTGGAAGGTGGAGTCACTACTAGGAACAAGTTGCACATATTTCAAGGTCCAGCAAAGCCAAAGGCATTTTAAACTACTAGAAAAAAAGTACCACTGGGCAAAACAGGCAGGTAAACACACACCTCTGCCCTAGAGGAATGAAGAAAATAAATGAGAGTCCCAAATCTCTACACTGCTCCTTCTGTCTCAAGCAGTTTTGAGCCCTGAGTTGCTCTTACCATCATGCAACTCCAAAGGGTCATTGCACAGGAAGTATTTGTTTCAGTTCTGCAGAAACAGCTAATACCCTCCCACCTATCCTAAACATGTTTGGCAGGTGATGCTGTCTGTACTCTTCAGGTGAGCAGAGAGAGATGTTTGTAAAAGGTGATGATCTGTATGAGCTACAGAAGAAATCTGCACTTCTATTTGCAGAAAAAACCACACTACCTTCCTTTTTACCTCTTGCAAAGATGCCTTGTCTTGTTGCCTGTGTCAGAATCTGTTAGGATAATTCCAGCTCTCAGGATGCTCCTAGGACCCTCAACCAGGAAATGTATGCTGCCCCAGCAGATAAACATCTCAAAGAAGCTGAGTCCCAGCCATATTTATTCTGAGGACAGCAAGCCATTCTTCAGCTGATCCTCTGGCATCACCACTGGTCAATGCATGGTCTGGAGCGGCCACCACCTTAGCATGGCTCTAGGAATGGCAACATCTGACAAGGTGTCCTAATAAAGAGGGGATTCCAATCCACAACTCACCAAGATACATAAATATTACTTTACTCAAATACGAAATGATAGAGAGCTCTACATCACCGCGAACACATACTACATGACCATAATGACACAGGAGGATCACCACTGTCAGCTGTCACCTCACCACAGTGGAGGTTTCTGACAGCCCAGACTCAACTCTCCTAAGTATAATACACAGTACCTGGCAAGACTGTGTAATTATGGAACAGGTACTAACGTATCTACCAAACACCACTACTAAAATACCACGAAAAGGAGACCTAGACAACTACACAAACTTTGAGAACAGGTACTAACGGATCTACCAAACACCACTCTACTAAAATACCATGAAAGGAGACCTAGACAACTACACAAACTTTGCAGAGGAAACTCCCCAGACAAGCTGGGAGAGGCTGGTCATCCAGCACACACAAGCTGCCAGAAAGGAACAGAAGTGAAAAGTAAGGTAGAAAAGGTGAAACACCTCAAAAGCCATTTGTAAATTCAGTAGTTGAGTACTTACTGCTCATCAGCTGGTTACTGGTACCCTACAGCTTTTTGAAGCTGCACAGGGAATTGGATGGGGTGATGTAAAGCAGGACCATTCTCAATTTATAGTTTAATCTTTCCTGCACAGTGAGCAGAGCCACACGGGCCTGTTGCCTTTGGCACAGCACAAAACAGCAGGATGTGGTGTTTTGAAGCCTTTTGTAGTGACTATACTCATCAAATCCTCAACCTTGCAGCCACACCAAACCTAGCATTTACTACTACGCAGCAGAATGCATCTTGCCTTCCAGAAATTCCTTCAGCAAATTTCATCTGTTTTTACCTGTTTTGGCACTAACTTCAACCCAGCAGGTATAAGCTTTGGGGAATTAAAAGCAATTTAAAACAGCGGGGTTTTAGAATGGGAAAGCTAAGCCAGCCCTAACTGTAGCAGCCACAAGAGCTCCAGTCTAATGAGTTGGAGAGCCCTGTTTCTTACAAAGGACACAGCAGTCGTTCTGGCTCACATCAGCACAGGCTTGTAACTCATCCTCCACCATACTAGCTTTTTTGGGGGGGACGGATTTTCTCAGACATTCTTAAATGGACACTCTCTAAAAGCAAAACCATCTGCCATTCAGCTTCTGGATTACGTTGTTCTGTTTTACCTAAAAATCCTCAGTTTGATTACTGAACAAAGTTGTCCTCAAACAAAAGTCTCATTCACACCCTGCTCAAACACACAACTGAAGTCCTTTGTTTTTGAACTCCTGTGGTTTGCATTTCGCAAAAGAGAACTTTTCAAGCTACAGATTCAAATGGCAGCTGAAGATGTCCATGTCATTAAATATATTGCACCTCTTCTCTCCTTCTCTTCAAATGCAACCTGTATAAATTATGATGCAAATTAAAAAAAAAAGAAACCAAAACAATAGATTTTTGAATAAGAAAATGTATTTAGTAGGCTTAAAGCTCTGATCATTCTTCTGCCAAATATTTTCTGAACTTTAATAACCTCTGCTAAAGCTTTGTGGAAAAAATCCTAAAAAAGTAGAAAAGTTCTACTTTGCAAGTGGAAACTTGACATTCAGAAGGGTCCTCATTTTCAAGAAAGTTGCTTTGTAGCTTTTAGTTTGACTTTAACCTCAGGCCAAAGTGGCTTTTCAGCTTGCCTTGAGAAATCTGAATCTGTAGTTGATGCTTCCAGCTATGAGAATGAAAAGCCTGCTTGGATTAAGTCTGACTCAATTAAAGAACATAGTGCAAGATGTCTGTATGTGGGGTTTTTTTTGAGTAGTCAAACAAACCAAACCCTAAACTAATCTGTGAGACAATTTTCCAGGAACTACATCTTGTTCAACCGAAAGCAAATTAGAGAAAATTATGAGTGGTAAAAAGAAAAAACAATGTTAGTTAGAACTAGCACACCTAAGGAAGTTACATCACTCACTGTAAACTAAGAAGTGATCCCCAAACTTCAAGGTCCCTGAAGTATTGCTGATCCTCAGAATTTATTCTAGACCCTTATGAGCCCACACTTCCTGCCTCATAGCTGGATACAGAGAAGAAACGGATTTGCACAGCAGCTACTGACCATTTTCCATGGCCTTGTGAAAGGTTCACAGAGCAGTGCTAGTCAGCCACTCACTTAAGGTATGATATGTATACTGGAAAAACCTATCTCTCCTCCTCACCTTCTCCCTTCTCTCTGTGATATGCTTATTCCAAGAGGATCAGTTATTTATGATCATATAAGTTTCATGATCAGTCAAAGCCACTCTCAATGGGATCGATATGCTGGCCAGACCAACCCATTTAGATAAACTCCTGGGCCATACTTGCAAAAGTTCTTTTTTTAAAGTCCCTGCACGACGATAAATATTACAGAGTCATTCTGCAAAATTAGGGCAACTTTCTCATTCTCCATTACCTCGTCATGGATGTTTCACTACTAGCAGAAATTCAACAGAACTTGTTAAATTTTCTCCTTCTGAGCATCCCACCTCCCATGCCATTTCTCTTCTGAGTCGCTGCAGTCCATGCCACACGCACCAGACCGGGTACCACTTTTGCTTCAAGCCTCTCTTTACATCTCATATTCAACCTGTCATTAAATCTGGCAGATTTCTTCTCTGAAATCTGTTTTTCACTAGTAACCTATTCAACTAAAACCATTGCATAAACTTTCACCGTCTAACATCTCCACTTTAAAAGCATCCTTTTGTTCTGATAAGTAAATTTAGTCTCCCGAATGTATTTGTGACCCCAATGCTCTCTTGCCAATCTTTTTCAGGCCCCAGATAAAGCAGGACCCAGACTGCTGGTCTTTATTATGTCATACATACATACATACATACATATGGATGGGTTCTCTATCAAAGCTCTTCCTCGTCTATCAACCCTTTGGCAGCAGCAAGAGAGATACAGCCCTCCTCTACACAGCCCAAAGCACCAGCTTGTAGCACCTGGTTGCTTCACAAATCGGCGTCTTTGAGCTTTCTTCAAGGTTATCTCCCAAGCCTCAGTGCAACACACCACAATCACGGAGATACTCTTAGGGTTTCTTTAAGGCTCATCCCTGGGACGACACCTATATAAATAACTCAACAGAAGTTTGATGGTTGGTGTGCAGAGACCTTGGTCTATCAAACATCCCTCTGACACTTTGCTAACTCCTAGTCCCCGCTCTGTCCATGGTCTTGTGTACTGAATTCATTTTTTATGAACGGAGCCTACATCATTCATTCTAGATGATATATGTGTATAAAACCAACAGCAAAATACAAGCCTCATCCTAGCCCCTCTCCCCAGCTTACGCTGCAGCTCTTCTTACTAGTTTCAGTAGAGAACACTGGACAAACCTTGAAGCCCTAAACCAAACAGGAATACTTTCAAAATACTAATAGAAGACAGGTGTTAGGCAAGTTCAATTCTCCCAACAGCTCCAGCTTAAAGCACTTGATGGTCTATATTTCCTGAGTCTCTTTCATCAAAGGGATTGTTAAGGTGCTCCTGAACTCCAACGCCTTCCAGATAAGCCACATGTCTACAATAAAGCTGGAACCATCTCCACAAGCCGTATTTACCTGGGCATTTGTACAACTTCCTTGCCTGAGCGATGTCTCCCTGACTCAGGCGAATACGCTGACCAATAGTTGGCCGGACCCCATTATCATCACGACGGGGAAGGATGGTGTCGAGGAAAACCCCTCTGAAGGGAAGAAGAAAGAGACAAAGAGCAGTGAAGTAGGGAAAAGTGACACAGTGCACAGAAAGTCATCCTGGCAGGCCTCCCACACCATCCCCTTGACCATACATCCCACACTAACAAGCAGGAGCAATGCAGGTTGTGATAACCGCATGTCTTGAGGTGGTCTTCTCGCCACAGCAGACAGCTCCCAAATGTACAGGCGAGTCTGCCAAGCCAGGAAATTCCTCTTTTGAAAGAGGAAGATTGCTGCTGCCTCTGTTTGAGTATAGACATATTCCTCTCCATAAATCAGAAAAAGCAATGAAATATTCTTGCAGCAGGTTCATGACACATCTGGCTCAGCAGGAGCACAGATTGGACACTTAAGCCAAAGGAGCAGAGGGATTTTGTTCAGTAGCAGATGGGGTTGGGCTGGCAGCGATTGGGGTTGCCACAGACAAGCAAAAAAGATCAAGTGTTCTACCTTTGTTCTGCATGGGTTTCCCAGCTAATAACTCCATTTCTCTCTGCATCTTTTTCCTCGCTACTATTTCTTCCATGTGGTACTTCATAGTCAGGAGCTCTCTACTGCACTTCTGATCTCGGTCCAGAAAAGGATTTAAGCTCACTTCCCTCAAAATGCAAAATCTGTGCATCCAAGCAAGAGCTTGCACGCAAGAAAGACCCTAAGGCAGTATTAGAACTAAGGTGGGAGGGAGGAACCGGAAACCTGAACTCCAGGTTGGTAAAGTCCCAGCTCTTGCAGCCAAGCTGTCCAGTCCATAGAAACCACTTCACTGCATCCCTGAATGTCCAATGGGCTTGGAGGTACCAAGGCTAACAGTGAGCCTCAAACTTCAGCATCAGCTCTGGGAGGCAGACTTCTCTTTCTGAAGGACAGGATACAACCATCCATAGACTCCGATGGGAAATCAGGGCAGAAGCAATAATTTTAGTGCCGTCTAGTCTTCATACAAGGGTTTTCAAGTATGGGTTAAGCTCTAAGTACACCAGTAATTCTGTTCATTGGGCTGCTCAGCTGCATAAGAGCCTTGGGAAGGAGTTTGAGAGGTTTGGTTTTTGGGTTTTTTTTGTTGCTTAATTTTAAATAAATACCGAAAGCAGGGTATTTGGATCACAGCTGTCCAGAGCTGCAGCCAACGTTCTTGAACAGAAAATATCATTCTGTTAAACATATTTTGTGGGGGAGAAAATCTTTTGTAAATATTCAAACTGAAGGAAAAAATAGAGAGGAAGGAATTTAATCAGTTTTAAAAACTAGAATCAACTCTTGCATGGGGGATGTTGGTTTTTTTTTCCAGTGGTAGGAAAATTCCTGATCAGTGCTAAAATCAGTGCTTACGAGCTCTGAGGTGAGCCCATCAAATTTTGATTGACAATTCAGGCTGGTATTCTACATCCCAGTTGCATGCCTCAGGCTGAATTTATTTAAGTTTATGTTGAAAATAAATCCTCTAATTCCAGAAACACTACAGATAAACAGGTCGGTTTGCCCACAGTAAGTTTTCAAACTCAGGACTTCACAGAAGAACTCAGCATTTGGCAGGGACCTGCTTCTGTGGCCAGCGAAATGCTTTCTGCAGATCTCCAGGCTCAACCAGGGAAGAATGACAAAGTTTAATGGAGAAACCCTCATTTGCACACCTAAACTTTTGATTCTTCTTCCCGTTCTAGCGCTCATGACTGCGCGCTCACAGCCCCCAGCCTGCTGCTCCTTCATGTGCATTGCTGAACATTACTCCAAATTAGGAGGCAGTAAGAACAGTTCCTCGAATTTCACAATCAAAGGAACCAAGTACAATGGAGAGTCCTTCAGACCTAAATCACACAGGTCCCAGCAGCCCCATGTTGTCCACCTTAACAACACTATGATGTTAAGCTGCACGTTTGGTGAGCATCTCTAAGAGCACTGATACTTTGGCTCACAAGCTAATAAAAATGGAGCAGACATCATTAAACAGAGCAGCTCAGGCACTCAAACACCAGAATCGTTACTGAATAAGATACCTAACTTGTTGTCCCAGAGCTAGGAGAAGATCCCATGAATCCTGGATGCCCCATTCTCTTGCTGTTCAGGCATGGCAGTGTGCATTAGCTGCCCAATACACTGGTAAGTCAAGCATAACAACCCACTATTGCTACCAGCTGAGAACGACAGAGTTTAAGCTTTTGAGGTGCTTTTGAGTCATTAGCACCCACATAGTACCCTGAATGTGTAAATCGTTACGTAAACATTATGAAATTATCCACTGATCTTGAGAAATGCTGACTATTCACTATCCTATCTGTGGCCAGGTGTGATACAGGTGCTTTAAACACCACTCAAGGAAGCAGATGTGGAAGGCAGATTAAGCACTCGGCTGCAGGCAGCTACGTTTTGTCCCAACTCTGTATTTATATCCTCCATCTGCAGAGGAGAGACAACATAACCCTACTTCACACAGTAAAACTTGTGGAGGACCTAAGTGCCATGTGTATAGGTCTTGTGCAGGATTAGGATGGGGTGTTGCCAATATGTCAAGAAGATGCCCCTTGACGTGCAGACAGTGCTACCTGCATCCTGATTTAAACAGGAGCTTTGCAGAAGTTGTGTTTTTTAACTCCAGGCTGTCCTGCCACATCTACTAGCAAGAATCTTAGTGAATTAAGGTAACCTGCTATTTGCCTAGGGCTCCGTGGAGGTTTAAACTTCCTTATTGCTAAACTGCCATTTATTGGTCTTGTCAGCAGTAAAATAAATTGTTTAATGAG
Source organism: Calidris pugnax (assembly GCF_001431845.1). Lineage (NCBI taxonomy): Eukaryota > Metazoa > Chordata > Aves > Charadriiformes > Scolopacidae > Calidris > Calidris pugnax. Next base: position 5,106,756 of record NW_015091042.1, read on the forward strand.
ACAGCAATACTCAGTTCAATTTGCTGGCACGTCTGTAAGGAATGCACCAGGAAATCAAAGCCCGCAGCCATACGCTGCAAAAACAGGCAACTTCCTGACATAGTCAAGAACAGAAGTTCCCAGGGTAAAAACTTGCTACCCCTGTCATTACAGTCTGTGGTGCCGTACTCCTAGTCCTATCAGCCATGGGCACAAATGAGAAGTGTGTTTTGCTGTGAACTGAAAACAAGCAGTGACTCCGGCTGAAATTTTCAAAAGCACCATTGGAAATAATTTCCACTGCTAGGATTATTTATGAGTGTAGCGATAGGACAAGGGGTAATGGTTTTAAACTGAAAGAGGGGAGATTTAGATGAGGTATTAGGAAGAAATTCTTTGCTGTGAGGGTGGTGAGACACTGGAACAAGTTGCCCAGAGAAGCTGTGGATGGTCCATCCCTGGAGGGGTTCAAGGCCAGGCTGGATGGGGCTTTGAGCAACCTGGTCTGGTGGGAGGTGTCCCTGCCCAGGGCAGGGGGGTTGGAAGTATATGATCTTGAAGGTCCCTTCCAACTTAAACCATTCTATGATTCTATGACTCGTTGTACCTCATAAAAACTGTCCCTTTCTGTCTGTCCTAGGTGCAAAGTTTAGAACAAAAAGGGCTTAGGATCTGCAGCCATATTTGACCATGACAAACACCATATGATTTCCTATCATCAATATTCATCAGGAGTCATAAACAACAAGATTGTGCTAAGTGCCATGTAAGAGCTTCTTCAAGACATGAGTCACAGACATGGCTCTGTAGCTTCATTTCCTCCTCACTCACACGCCCCATCTCAGCTGGTGGGTCGCTCAGACCATCTTTTTCCTATCTGCATTTTCTGGTGTGTGGCTTCTGTATTAACACACCCACCACAGCTCTTCCCTTCGCAGCATCACACGCCTCCAATTCCTAGTCACTGATCTTAACGAAACTTGCTGGAACTTACTATCTTCATGGGCTCCATGAAGTTGTCAATTTTGGTTGCAGTGGGCCAGCACCCACAAAGCTCAGTAAGGTGGGATGGAGACATGCATAGACCCTCAAATCTCTACTGGTTGGTCAAAGGAGGCATCGTTCCCTTAGAGGAGCAGATGTCAAGACAGGTCCTGGTGAAGCAAAAGCCTGTTCCCAGCCCTGCCTATTTACCAAGAGAGCACAATCAGCCCACAGAGGCACTTAGTGCTCAGTTCAATTACTGCACAAAGACCGCTACTGGGGTGAGGGTGGGTCACGGGGACAAAGGGCTTAAAGAAAACAGACTTAAAAATCCTATTAGGCACCAATTTAAATTTAGAAGGACTCTTGCCATTTTTATCCCTTTTTGGCCCAGCGGCGTTCTGAAGGACCCTGGTTTTCAAGAGACACAGACTCAAAGGCATCCACAATATAAATGGCAGTAATAACTTAATCCTGCTTTTGTGCCAGACAATTCTAACCATTTAGAGTCTAGCAAATGCTGGAAGGGTCCAGCAGATGCCTCAAGGGAAGAAAAATTGTTTGCTTTGGGTATCTGATCCAAAGAAATCTCTGAAGGCTGCAAAGCACCCTTGCCCAGCTACCATTTCCCCCTGCCAGAACAAGCAGCATTTCAAGTTTGATAATTTCCCCCCTGGTTGACATGAAGTTCCAGAAACAAAAGCACAAAACAATAGGCTTGGCAATTCCATACAACTGGAGAGTAAGAAAATTTTTAAAAGCCCCTATGACACACTTAATTTTTGCAACAAAAAGTTCTCAAGAGTGTGAATATTTGCACTCTGCCTCCCATCCCCCTTACTCATGGTATGTAGTGAAGGAAAGCTCTTGGGAAGGAGTAGTAGTGGGATTTATGGAAAAAAAAACTTTAAATAACGCAGCAAAATGGAGCTGGTCATCCAGTAGCTCTCATTCAAAATCCAGGACATAAATAACTGCTCATTTCATCTCCTTAACCAGTAGAGCTGCCTGATCACAAAATGCGCTCCATCTGGAGGCATGAGATGGGAATCAAGGGCAAACAGCCTACACAAAATTTGGCCAGTTAGTTGGGACAGGAACAGGACTGAAAACTTCTCCGTGAAGAACCCAGTCACAGAGAATCACAGAGCTGCAGAGGCCATGATCATGCAAAAATGGTTAAAAAAGTAGCCAAGCAATTAAAGATCGTGATCTGGAGTTTAAATACTCCCTTGGCAAAGTTGGTAGGGATTCAGAAGGCAATATTGTGACTCCAAAGCATGAGCTGGACAGCCAAGAGACTGAAAGGTCTAGTCTCCTAGGCTCCACATATCCCACAGACAACTACTGAAAACAGTCCTAAGGACATGTAACCTCGGATTGTCACCTGGAGAACGTGTTCCTAGCATAGTGCATGATGCTGTCGAAGTCATAGGTCTCGCCCAGTGAGTTCACTTCCCCAGCTTCCATCTTTAAAAAGTTGTACTCCTGACCTGTGATGCCAAACACAAAGGGAAAAACACAAATCGCTTTAAAAAAAATAAAGCAAAAAAAAAAGCTTTCCAACTCTAAAACTTCGAATGAAAGGGATATACTCCTACGTTCCAATAATTCCAGCTGGACATCCAAAATCTCTATTCATCCAACTATTTTGACCCCTTATTCTAGGCAAGGACTAGCAAAATTTCTTCACCATCTCAGCTCACAGACCACTAGGGGTCTTCCACAAGTCCAGCAAGAAAGGTTTCCACCCACCCAAAAGCCAGGTGGAATAACCTGAAGCGCTATTTTACCTTGCTGTATGTTCTCTCTGATGATGGTGACATGCTGGTCCCTGTCAGGCCGTGTGTGCTCGTGCCAGAAACCCACCACATGACCCAGCTCGTGAGCCACGATCCCAAACTTGTCACAGTTCTTCCCAATGGATATAGCCTGAGGGCCCCCTCCTCGGCGACCCACGTATGAGCAGCATCTGGGAAAGAAAACCCACAAACCCAGGCAGCACATGAGTGAATTGGGGAAGTCTGAGACATAGGAATGGAGGATGGCATCTGGCAGGGTCTGGGACAGGCCAGCAGTTGCATATGCTACAGGTATTTACATGTGTAAGTGTATAAGTGTATATCTATTAAAATGTATATATACACTTCAGTGTTATCCCAAGGAAAAGAATCCAGAAAGGCTTAGCACCTTCTTCTGAGCAAATACTAAATTATCCTGGCGATCCTTACTGGCAGTGACCAGATGTGTCTCTGTGGCAGATTCCCCCGTTGGTCTATTCTTACCAGAGCTGGACTTAAAAAGCCATTTGTCAATGAAAGGGATGTTTGCAACCCAGAGAGCTGCAGGGACCGTGTGCGCCACTCACCCACACGTTCTGTATGTGAACACAATGAAACTCTCTTCATCAGTTCTCTCCACAAACGTCACACAAGTGTGCTTCTCCCAGTGCCTCATCGCTTGCTTAAAGATAGCTCTTTGTGTTCCTGAAAAAGAAATCCAAGAAAAGCAGACAGTGAAGGCCTGGCTTTCAGGAAAATCTCTAATGGACTTCATCAATCTTTCCAACAAGCAGTCTTATACCTCTAGAAATCCGAGACCCACTTCCAACTATATCACTAATTTACTGTATCACCCTTTTCTCCCATCGTGCTTGATGAATTAACTGTTCTAATTAAGCAGGCAGTAAACTTGGTTAAGCACGTCAATATTTCTGCACGTGAGAAATGTCACCTCACTGGGCAGAGGTCATCCTGGAAGAGCTGCTGGGTGTCCTGATCTGCGCACCAGCTACTCGGTGATGTGCCAAATTTGTTCTCATGATGCAATGTGACATGACCACACACAGCTTTCAAGACCTAGGAATCGCATGGGTGCTACAGATGTTCCTCAAAACTAAGGCAAAGCTGTCATCAGGCAGTTTATTTTTAAAATCAGAAGCATAAACTGTATAGGAGGGGTGGGGAGAGCTGTGGCTAGCAGGCTACTTAATATCCTGCCAGGTGGCATGAGCCCTTCCCTTTGCAGGAGGTGAACAGACCCTTCTACTGAGGCTTCATGGACTTCTGGCAGTGGCATGCGTGCTGGGACAAAGCATATCATGGGAGCCCAAGGGAATAAGGTCTGCTGGATCTAAGTGAAGGCAGCCTGGGGGAGACAGGAAAGACCTGGCTCCAGTAAGGCACAGGGAATTTGTCATCCATGAGTCAAGGAAACCAATCCCATGGGGAACCACTGAGCCTCAGAGAGGTGGCATCGGAGCAAGTTGTCTGTCTGCTTCATATGAGAGACTTGCAAGAGATACTTTAGTTTGGACAGTGCCCAGAAGATGCCATAAAGCTCCTAAAAAGGAAACTTTGGAGAGGTCCTCACCCACTGTGGGACACAGCTCACTGCTCCTCTCCCTCCCACACCTACAGGAGACCCTGAAGCTTGGTGCTCAGAAACCAGCAGGTCGGGAAGCACAGGGAAAGTTCTCTGCGTGGGGATTCAGAAAGCAACCCAGGGTACTTCTGCTCCTGCTCTTCCAGCAGCCAAGAGCACCCCTTTCTGGAAACACAGGGGGTGAGGAGAGCTCACAAGCTCCTTGTGTGTCCACATGCCCACCCTGGCTACCAAGGATCCGAGCCGTTCATGGGAAAGCTCTGCTCCCGAGATCTCCCAGGCATTTTGAGACACTCACCCCTGAAGCAAACAGGGAACAACGTTTTCACTACTGACCGGTGAAGTTTCCTCCGATCACGTAAGGGATGACTCCCCCCGGCCAGATCCTCTCGGCCCGGGAGGTGGTTGCCCTGCGCACCCTGGGGGAGGAGCGTGCATCCATCCCAGACTCATCTTTATCGTCCTTCCTCTTCGGTCTCCTCGCAAGCGTGGTGTTCTGCCTGCCGTCTGCAAGACAGAGTGGCAACACTGTTTAAATCCTCTTTAGTTCCACGGGCAGCCCTCAGGTAATACCCTGGAGCTTCAGGAAAAAAAAATAAAGCAAAAAAGAAAAACAGAAAAAGCAAGAGGTTAATCCAAACCAGATTTGCCAGTGAGTTGTTTGGCTACTCCTCCAGAGAGTGCTGGCCTAAAGGGAAAATATCTCCTCGCCTCAAGAGGCAGGGCTGCTGGTGGTGGATTCTCGGTGCTGGTGGGCCTCTCTGAAGCTCCAAGAGGAGGGATCTAAGCTCCAGTTATGGTCTTGTGATTCGTATGGAAACCAGTAAAACTGGCTACTACTTTGCTTCCCAAGTCAGGGACATGGGCACCAGCTTATGAGAAAGCACAACCCCACTGAGACCTTCCTCCAGTGACTAGAGGGGCTGCCAAGAGCCTCTTCTGTGATTCATCCCTCCAGCAGCAGCACGGGCAAGGAAGCCACTACTGTCAAGGCTGAGGAGATCAAAACAATGGGAAGGAAATTAAGGCAGTGCAGGGGGGTGGAAGGAATAAACTTCAAACCCTCCCTCCTGCTTCATCCGGTCCAGCCCTTCCCGCTGGAGGCCTTGCTCTGAGTTGCAGGACAAAGTTTTGTTCTTCTTCGCCCTGAGCACCTCCCCGACATTTCAGAAGCTGCCCCATCCCCAAACCATCTGATGGACCCTCTGAGGTTGGCCCTCCCCTCCTTTGCATACACAATTCCATGAACATACTGCTGGGGCATTACAAGAGCCATAGTTGGAGGAAGGGAGAGGGTCTCAAGACACGAGCAATCTTAAGCATACCTGTTTCCCAGTCACAAACTTCCTGGGGCTGCCCAAAATCTGTGTGTTTACACACAGACAGCTCCTCCCAGCAAAGCCAAGCGAGGAGTCATCTGCCCCGCGTTCTATGCACATGGTGCAGTAGGAGCTCTGCACAGAGGACCCTGGGTCCACACTTTAGTGCCACCAACACTTCCGTTCCTCACCAGCAGCACGATGCCTTCGGCAAATCCTCATCACTTCAGGGGAATGGAAGCTTGAACTGGTTGAGCTGCAACATCCCTACAGCAAGGAGCAGCCAGTGAGCACTACACTCTCTGCCTTGGAGTAAAATGGTTTTGCTGTCCTGGAGACAGTCTGCTTGTGGATGGAGGTGAGCAATTGCCTTTATATCACTTGGGTTTGAGTTCGTTTGTTTTTTTTTTCCTCTTTCCTTCACTTATTAAATTTGTCTCAACCAATGAGTTTTCTCACTTTTGCTGTTCCTGCTGCATCATCTGTCCTTCTGGAGGAGTGGGACAGTGACCGAGCGGATCCGTGGATCCTTGGCTGCTGGTCGGGGTCAACCCACCACACTGTCCAAGGCAAACCCACCCTTGCAGAGAGGCCACCAACAGCAACAAATGCGGATGCCTGGGCAAGGCTGGTCTCCCAGGCATGGAGGCACACACACATGTAACACAGGACAAAACGTGGTTTTACAGGGGATAAAAAAAAGTAAATAAAAGATACCCAAAGGTCTGGGTGGGGTACCACATTACCCTTTTTAACTGCTTTGTTACTACCATCGGTTGAAGTGGTGTTCTCACTGGACGCAAGGGACTGTTCTCCCAGGCCTCCTGCAAAGGAAAAAGAGCAGAGACACATCTCCTGGTGAGTAGGCTGGAAGAGCTCTGACATGGGAAGGACGTCAGTGATGCCATTTGTGGGTCTGCAGCCACAGAAACTGGCTGCTTTCCCCGTGCAAGGAACAAGGACTAAGAGCCTGATAAAGCCGAACTCTTCTCCTGGATTTGTTCCCAGCTTACAGTGACACCTCACACCTCATTACCATCTTGTGCCTTAGTTTTTCCTTATACTGAATAGGCAGAAAGTCTCTTCTAGGGAAAGCTAGTTCCACGGAGGTTTACTGAGAATTGGAGCTATACTATCGCTACCATCCTCCTTGTACTACTATTAAATCTCAAATTTAGAAATGCACATAATGAAGGCAAAGAATGATCTACATTCAGACCAGTAAGCTCTATCAACTCTTATACATCTGGCCTGAATTCACCTTCACCTGAAAATAAAAGTCCTTCTCGGTGATGCTACATTGGTAACCTGAGCTATGCCAAATGCAATCTTCCATGAAGCACTTAAAGTTCCTGGGATAGCTTTCAAATTTTGGCCATCTCTTAAATGCAGGTTGGCCAACAATCATATAGTATTGAGATTTGAATTCTATGTAGGACCAGCAGCTGCTGAGTGTGGGGGGGGGAGCACTAAGAGATCATCCAGCAGCAAGACAACCTTCAGGACAGAGAAAGCAGAAGCAAAATGCAGTGAAAAGGACAGAAAAATGGTTGGAAAATGGGGTAGGGGGAAGAGAGAAGAACAAGGGTATTCTTTCTATAGCTGTCTGTCTGCCAGGTTTCCCAGACTTTCCATTTTGCAAGGTCCAACTTGGGAACACCACAGAAGCCAGAAACCTGGGCAGAAGCCACTGAGTAGTCACAGACACAAAATGGAAAACCAACCCCGCATCTCTTTGGCAGCAAAGCTCTCCATGGTGACTGCAGTAGGAGGGAGAACTCAAAACCAGTGCCTAGGGTGAGAAAGCACAAGACGTGAGATAGCGAGATGTATAACAGATAAATAAAATGTGCTTTGGGACTACAATCACAGCCTTAAGAAGGTGGTCTTGATACCACCACTTGTCCTCCTCTCTCCTTCCCCATCTTGTTATCGTGGCTCCTCTGTGAGCAGAAAGAAAGGCTGAATGAGCTGATCTCTGCAGAGGTATTCACAAGAGCAAGTTTCTACAGTCCTGGTGGCAAGGAAAAAACAGAAATAGCACGATCAACCACCATATGCAGAAAGGGAGACACTGTCAGTCATACAGCCCTGTTGGATGCCGTGTGGACACTTCAAGAGAGAGGTCCCACTTTCAAGAGAGCTGGACATCTTCCAGCCCCTGAACCAGTCTTGCTTTGCCAGCTGGAAAACGCTTCTTTTTTGCTCTAGAGCTGGCTTCTCACAAACCCTTCTCCAGCCCCTCCAAGGGGGCAAGGACAGGGGAAAAGGTACATCTCTGACACCTTGAAGAAGGTCTGAGAGGATGGTAGCAAAATGTACCTCTCCGACATTATACTCCTATAATGAATTAGAATATCAGGAAATGAATGATGAAAGACAGCAAATAAAATAAACCAGAGGAAAGCAAAATACTCAGACTCTCAGCTGACTATAGGTTAAAGCTTCCTGGTCCAAGAGACTCACTAAATCAGGGGATTGTCTCCCAAAGGAAGTGCCATAATTTAACAGAGCTGGACTGGACAAAAGCCACTAGATGTGTGAACAGGAACAAGCCTGATTCAACAAGATGGATTGCTCTGAACTCTATCACTCTTTTCCAGCCTCAATGTCCCATCCTAAGATTTCCCTTTGTTTTCTTTCATGCCCAGTCCTCCTCACTTCCTTAAGCCCAATCTCAACAAAAGTTCCTCTTCTCAGTTAAATTTTACATCCCCAGGACTTCTCATCCCCCCCCAAAGTATGCTATTCTTCACACAATATCCCATCCCGTTTAAAGGAAACCCCAACCAGCCATTCACCACCAGAATTATTAAGGCATGTGGTCTTTGCTGAGGCAAAGGATAATTTTGTATTTCTAAATAAATGCAGCTTGCTTCCAGTCACAAACAGATTGCTTCTTAATTGAACGCGGGAGGTGAATTATATGGTGAATTAGGGAAAAAGAACGACTCTGCATTTAGGGAATTGTTCTCCTAAGAAGGAACTGGATGGGATTGAATTGCAAATGATGGCACCGAACCCTAGAGCCGGGCCCCCTTCTCCTGCACCCGGGGCTGCTGACCTCTGCCGAGCCGCCGTGTCCTTTGCGCAGACGGCTTTTCCGAGCTGTGGGCACATTCTTTTCCCAGAGATCAGCGCAGGCCTTGGTTTCTTATGCAAAGGAGATGTTTGAATAAACTAGTGTGACTAATGAAATCTACAACATCTTTGCATATTTTTGCCCCATTGTAGGCGATGAAAAGGGAGAGCGCTACACAAAGGCCAGATATGGGTGTGCAGATACACCGGATATTTTCCAACGCCACCAATTTCGCTAGTACAGGCAGGGAGCACCCACACCCTTCTCTCCCACAAGGCTGTTTTTGAATCATACATTAGAATTTTGGAAGATGCTGTTCCAATTCACTTGAGCTTTTAGACATTTCCTACTCTTATGACATCTAAGCATCTCCCAAAGATTAAAGTGACGTGATAGACATTCAGTCATCTCTTCTGATTCTTCCCAAAAGAAAGCTAATGTATGATCCCTGCAAAATAAAGCTAAGTAATAGACATGCCATATTCAATAAATATGGAAGCCAAGAAATGCATCTTGCATCTGGAAGCATCTAGCATGGAAGCATCTAGGTTGGAAAAGACCCTTGGGATCCGAGTCCAACCATCTATCCTACTCTACAAAGTTCTTCCCCACACCATATCCCCCAACACCACATCTAAATGACTCTTCCACTTGATTACAAACCCTGAGGGGCATCTTGTCTGAAAAAGGAGAGGAAAATCTAGGCAAAGTGGCTAAGCAGCCCACTGGTGAATTGGGTTGCATGTAGTGGGCCTAGAAATACCCACCACCCTCCTCTTGAGTCCCTGTAAGACATCAAAGCTGCTGGTGAGGCAACTGACTTCTAAAATGTTTTACCACCACCTGTCTTCTAGCTTTTATTTGAAAACACTAGTCGGGGGCCAGATGAATTACCCACCTGAAAGCAAAGGAGAAAAGTCAGTCTATTCTGAGATACTTGGAGCTTCATTTTCAGACTACATCTATCTAGAATTTTAGTCTAAAATCCAACAGGAATTGTAGGTGTCTGAAAAATTGCAGTTTAAGAACACAAAATGCTCCTGCATGGGAAGCTGGATGGGTTGAAGCTTGCAACATCTCCCTTTTTTCCAAAGTGGAAAAGTTCCCATTAAAATCAAAGCAGTCCCCAAGCCAGGATAATTTTTCCTCTCCAGATGAATGAAGACCCTCTCCGCGTTCACTGGACCTTCTCTGGTCTGCTCTCCACACAGGGGAAAGGCTCCATAGTTTAGCTTGGAGGTACAGCCACTACTTTCATCACCTCTGCTGAGGACAAAGGAGACCCCAGTGAGCACTGAGGACTTTGCCAGGTTCTCCTGTTTTTCTTATTCAGCAGGGAATAACTTGACCATACACATAATTATCTGGTCTCACGCAGACTGAACCTCAGCAAGACTTTTTCTAATATGTCTTACTGTGGAAGAAAGGCTATTTCAGAGCTGGGAGATAACCAGGGAAAAAAACAGCATAAAATACATTTTTAAAAAATTAACAATTTCACTTCCCCTGTCCAGGCCTTAAAACACCTCGCTTTCATTTAATATATATGCTATTCACACGCCACAGCTTAGAGACTGGATTTCAAACAGAGGCTATAACAAAGCATCAACAAAACCAAGAGGCACAGGTAACATTAAATAGTCGTCACTGAGCTTCAGTTCTGGAAAACTCGGTCATATTATGACCATCAGAGAAGCTTCTGGAAGGACAAGATAAGTCAAACTTGATGTTACATGATGCTTTTTAACTTCCTCATTAACCAGTGGTCAACAACTTTTTAGCGTAGAAAATACACTTTATTGCACTGGATTTTCTAACCACAGAGAAAGTGATGATTTTATTAAAACAAGCTCTGCTGGGAAAACGCATTCAGAATGTGGAACAGATGTTTCCAGAGCTGGTGGAGAGTCTATAGCAAAAAACCTTTCATAAACCCCAGGGCCCTGGAGATCTAAGCAAATGATTTGAGATAGATCCTTCAGCATTTCCTGTCAGTGGAACAGCTGAAGTTCCCTCAATTTACTTAAAGAAAAATAAATTAAAAAGAAGAAGAATTCTGAAGCCCAAATTCCCTGCAGGAATCTGTTTTTCATATTCAGAGTAAGCTGCCTAGCTGCAATAACTCAGGAGAGTCCCAGGGTCCAGAGGCTTGACAAGCAGATGTGTCATCTCCCCATCAGTTCTGCAAATGCTTGTGCAGGGCGAGGACACCGGTCTCCCAGGGAAGTTCACGAGAAGAGGAAGGTGAACACAGCGAAGCAAACGCAGAGCTGCCACAAACATGAGCTGCAAACCACTTGAAGCACCGATCCCTGCCACTGGCCATCCCTGCTTGGAGTGGCACAGCAGAAATGTAGGCACCACCATTCCCCAAAACCTTGTTTTCTCCCTGGGCACCCCCTGCTGTTCTGGAAGTGGCAGCATCATTTTAATACTGTGATGGATCTTCTTCTTACAGAAGGTGTCACAAGAAACAGGACAATCTGACCCGACCTCTCCACCAACCTTTCAACCAAGAGTCAATGCTTCAGGGAGCAATGCTCTCTGGAGTCAAGAAAGGACTCAGAAGACTGGAAGGGGCCTTTTCCTGCAGGCTGTAACAACCACCTGTGTTCCCTGGGGTAAAAAGACAGACAAATGAGAGAGAAAATTACCTACAACCTGTGCAATGTCACCAATTTCTTCCAGTGAGAAAGAGCAAGTCCCTGGCTTACAGCGCTTTTACTGAGGCAAGGGAAAATTAAAAGCTAAAGTGAGTACACAAGTACTTTGCCCACATGCACGTGTCTGTTGCACGGCCAGGTCACCCCACACAGTGTGCAACTTCCCCCACTCCCAGCACATCAAAGCACCAACTACCAACACCAAAACGTGTAGCACCAACTACCCCCCAACCCCACCGCGCTTGATCTCTCATCACTCTAATGGATCAAGGTCTATTTCTCGCAGGTGTCTGCCTCTCCACTGCATTCCTCTCAATTCCCAATAATCCTCCTCCTTCCCTGTTGTTCCTTGGAAAGGAAATAAAACCAGAAGTGAGCGTGCAGGTGAGAAGGAAACCGTAAGAGCTGGTTGGGTTCACCCACTACTGTTCCAGCATGCTGTACAAGCCCTCCTGCCACCAACATCCCCTCCTTCCCTCTGACCTGCACACTTTAATTGCTTCAGCCTCAACTCTACCCTGGACCCCTTCAGGAACAGCCACGCACAGCTCCAGAGCTGCCTTGTGCCATCCCCCTGCCCTGTTCTGTGTCCCAGCTGTGGGCTCCCAGTAAGAGCCCAGGGCTCTCCACAGCCTTGCTCGACCACTCCTCCCACTCCCTCTTCCTAATCCTTTTGTTTTCTCCCTACCTTGTTTATACTGGATAAAAATTAACTCAAAACAAAAACACTAAGTTGGAAGCTAAATTATGTTCGAATGCAATTAAAGCTCCTTTCCACAGAGAGTGTGTGATGCCAGCACAGAGACGTTCCTCCCAGCTTCCTTTCTGCCCAGATATTGAGATGGTGTCAATCCTGGAGCTTCCTGGAGATTTTTATCATAGAATGGTTCAGACTGGAAGGGACCTTCAAGATCATTGAGTTCCAACCCTCTGCCCTGGGCAGGGACACCTCCCACCAGACCAGGTTGCTCAAAGCCCCATCCAGCCTGGCCTTGAACCCCTCCAGGGATGGGGCAGCCACAGCTGCTCTGGGCAACCTGTTCCAGTGTCTCACCACCCTCACAGGAGAGAATTTCTTCCTAATATCTAATCTAACTCTCACTTTTTTCAGTGTAAAACCATTACCCCTCATCCTATGGCTCCACTCCGTGATCAAGAGTCCCTCCCCATCTCTCCTGGAGCACCTTTAGGGACTGGAAGGGGCTCTAAGGTTTCCTCGGAGCCTTCTCTCTTCCAGGCTGAACAACCCTTTTGGTGCCCTCTAACCCCCCAGGAGCCAGTGCCATGTTTAACAGGCAGTGAAGCACCCTAAGCAGATATAGCAGAGACACCACGTCTACTTGGTCACCTACCAGCTCCCAGCTCCACCACAACTCCTTTAAGGGACACCCCAAACTGATTGCCAATAGCAGGGAAACTGAGGCATGAAGCAGGGCGAGTGGGGCTTGAAAAGCTTTGGGAGCACAAGCCCAACGTGGCCACTGCTGGGGAGCTTTAATGCCACCTCCAGCCCCATGGTCAAACAGATGCCAGAATCATTTGCAGTCATTAAAGACGCAGCAGGGGAACTGGGGGTGAGTGGCAGAGGAGCCTTCCTCACTCCAGCGAGCTGCCCACTAAAGAAGAGTGGCCAGTCCCTCCCCAGCACAGCTCTGTACATCTCATGCTATCTCCTCCGCTCTGGGAAGTGGAACAGCAAGACAATCTGAATATTTCCTTTTGCCTCTGATCTTTGCCCCGGAGAAACTTGTTACCCGTTCCCCAGGGCTGTCCAAGTCACCATCTGGCCCCAGAACTACAGCAGCAAACACAGCCCCGCATTTCAGCCAAAACTAATTTGCTTTCTTTCCCCACTTGACAGCTGAATAAATACTTTGTCCTTGCCATTTGAAAAGGGGAGCTGCAGCGAAGGTTTTTTTGTCCACTGTAGCTACAAGCGCCAGCCCTTCTTTCCAAATTAGGCCTGAACAAGCAGCCCGAAGTGAACACATTTATTCCACAAATGTAACCCCTTTCTGTTCACAATCAACCACGAGCAGTTTACAACTTCTTCTAATTTATTTGTTGTTTGCTATTATCCATCAGGCCATTTTGGCCAGCGATTGTTTCTCGGACCTGCCAGCTATTTCGCCGAAGGGGGTAAGAAACACTTATTTTGTGGGCACAGCAACAGCCCCGCTTGAAAGGAGAGAACCTGAGGGTCAAAGCATCCCAAGCCACCCTCGTGGAGTGACCACCCTGCAATGGCTACTCTTTCCCTGACCATTTCTGCCTCCGTTTGCTAAAACGCTCTGGGAAATGACAAGGCAGCCTTACACCGTTGAGGCAAATTCAATTTTTCATTTGAGCAAGTATTCAAGGAAATCAGGCACTTGCCCAGCTCTGAAACAAATGCATGATTTAGGCAATTCTGCAGTTATTGGCTAAGCACTGTCAAATTTTACAATTAGAGTAATGGATTTAACTTCCAATGTAATTTCCATATGGATAAACTGATCTCCTCAAGTACATTTGCCCATGTGTTCCCTGCATCACAGTTAATTAATATAAAGCTATTTAATAACCTCCACTTAAACACAAAAGACTATTCAGGCTCTTCTGGCATCAGTAAAAGGAACAGCCTCCCAGAGTGTTACACCAGCTGTAGACAAGAGCAAAAGAAAATTTAATTAAGAGCGATGGAGAGCAAGACAGTTGCAAACAGAAATCAGATGTTACAAATGCTCTACACGGTGACTACCCCAGCTCCTTAAAGGGTTAATAATGCCATCTAGCACCAACTTCCAGAGACATTGCCTAAAAGAGAACTTAGGGGATGGGGAAAGCAGTGGGGCTGGGAGCCAAAACCAGGCAAAGCAGAGAGCAGCAGGGATTCAGCTATGCCCAACACCAATGGTGGCATCACATGGAAGAGGAAGGAGCTATAGAAAAAGGCTCTTTGGAAGCATCTTCAACTGTGGCATCAACGCATATCGTTTCTGCAGATGTCTTTGAGTGCTTGAAGAAAGTTAATTGCCCATTAACAAAATCCAAGCTGATTAATTTCTGATGTGTGGCGTTTGACAAGAGTGATGCTGAGTTACTGCCTTCCTGGCTGATTTTCTGAAAGGAGGATATGAATTGGGCTCGCAGGATAAACACAACCAAAGTTTCCACTAAGAATGAATAAGTGGCAGAGTCTGAAATAGCTGGGGATTTTCGTTACAAGGGAGAAAGCTTTATTGCTTGTGTGGATTAATTTGAGCAATATTGCAGAGCTCGTAAAACCACTCAAAGAAAAACTATGTAAGGCTGAATGTTGGCTGCACAGCAGAAATAAAACCACTTATTTTGACAGGCGGGAAGCCGCCATCCAGAAAACTTGATTTCAGGGAACAGTGCATTTACAAAACAAACCTTGTGGTGCATGTGACCAGCTGCCATCAGGAACCTAGACAGGAGGGGAAAAAAAATACATCTTATTCCACGGAAAATGCAGAGCAAGTAGTAGTAAGGCTGTGCCATTCAGCTGTGCTCTGGCAAGGACCGATGGCATCTTCACCTATTGCTTGGGACTCTCTTTACCCTGCCCTGCAGGACCTGAATCACGAGCACAGGGAGGAAGAGGAGATATTGCATTTCTCTGCTTCTCACAAGCCACGTTTGGAACAGTGTGTGAAGGAACACTGCAAGCCCCACTGGTCCCAACTGGTTTGGAAGCAGTGTGTCATACTGGAAAGACCCTAGTCCGAAGGAAATCAGAGTCTGCATACATTTTGGTGGGGTGGTGGAGTAAAGACTCTGGCACCCCTTGTTGCTGCTCAGACATGTCACAAGCCTTGGGAGGCAGTGGACAGCCCTCCATTAACATCTGATCATGATTCAAACGCTCTCTAGCACTCGAGGACCACTCTTTCTCCTGCATCATACTTCAAGGTCACAAAGGGACAGTACAGAACACAGCAAAATTAGGAACAAAAGCCACACTGGGAAGCAGGGATAACTGTAAGACAGTATTTGTCAGTATGTCAGAGAGCTCTCCTTGCATATCAGCTAAGGGAGAGGTCTGAAGAGGCCAAGTAAGGAAAAGAACAAACTCCAGTGAATACAGGAAGGGAAAAATGGCCAAACACATTGAACCCTCTCTGGGCAGGGGACAAGGTGAAGCTGCCTCCCGAGAGAGGAGAACACAGCCCTCTGGGCAAGGGGGAAGGGGCTACGGACAACCCAAGGATGAGCAGGAATCTCTAAAGAAGGAGGGCTGAATGTGCAACACACAGGAGTTTGTGGAGTGAGGAAATCAGAAGAATCCCTCACACACACAAGGGCAGGAGCAAAGAAACAAGCTGCATCTCCCTTGTGCCCCCACACTGAACAGCGAGGGGAATTCTTCCTTACTGGAAAGCAAGCAGTGTGGAAAGGGCAACACAGCCCAGCCAAAAGCACAAAGCTGGCCTGCTGCTGCGCTTTTGGAAGTGTAAGATGCAAAGCCCTCCAGAGCAGAACCCGTGTCTGGGAATGGAGCTGCAGCTCACTGGATGGGCCACCACGTGTGCCATGCACCAAATCCCCAGGGCTCTGGACCCGAAGACCTTGCGATCCCCCCACAGGCACTGTCCAACCGACACATCAGTCTGGTAGCGGTGGCAGGATGAGAACAGGCAGACACCCCCAACAAGGCAACCTCCCTGCTCCTTACAGACACACTGTCCCGACTCAGGGCTGCTTCGCCAACCTTCCAAGGGAGATGCCTGGAGGTGTTCAAGGCCAGGTTGGA
>NW_015091042.1:5122932-5163213 GCF_001431845.1 Calidris pugnax
TGATCTGCACCTATACACCTCCCACGCTCTGTCACCTCAACTTGATCACCTTCTCTCCTCTCCAACCACCAGGCAGCAGACTGGCGGGCTCTGTTCCCTTAACTAGCAAAAGGGCATCCCTGAGATCAGCAATTAGAGAGAAAAATCCCTCTCAACGTTTTCCAAGAAGTACTTCAGCTTGGCACTCAGGAATCAAAAAAGAAAAGCATTTGCAGTGAAAATATCAGCCCCAAAGATTAACATTTGCTAGCAGGAGAGCCTTAGCTACAGGGGGAATTAGAAGGTTCATCAGCAACAGCCAAGGGTCGTGGGCTTTCTAGGGAATTATTTCATGATGGAGAAAACTAGGCAGGTCAGAGAAGGTTGCAATAGGATTGCAAGACTCTGGGCTGGAAGGAAAAAACGTGGTATCTGATTTTCTGCAGAGAAGAACACTGGCTTATCGGACAGAAATATGGAATTGGGAAAGGAAGAACTCAGAAGAGCAGTGTGGTCAAGAACACTCTCAGCTCTAGAGGACTTACTCAGTTCTTCCAAAGGGGAGCTCCTGCCTTGCCTTAACAAAGTACAGAACTAGGGGAAATTCATTTCGTGGTTGCTGAATAGACTCAAAAAGGTAAACATTGGGGCTAGTCACAGGAAAATCATTTGGCACAGCTACACCAACCTCAGCATCAGGCCAGGCATCGGGTGTTTGGCACCCACCTTTCTGCAGAGCGACTGAGGCTCCTCTTCCTGCAAAGAGGCTGCAAGGGCTGCAAAGAGCCATCCCTAGAGACCACGCCACGTGTTGGGGAGAACTGAAAGGAGGTATGGAAACAGATGGACCGAGCCCTCAGACAGGTCTCCTGGAACAAAGATGTTCCTCTACCCACAGAAGAGGAAGCAACCTTCGCTAAATAGCAGGAGGGTTGGAACTCAATGATCTCAAAGGTCCCTTCCAACCTAAACCATTCTATGATGATTCTATGATCTTTGCACCTATACACCTCCCACGCTCTGTCACCTCAACTTGATCACCTTCTCTCCTCTCCAACCACCAGGCAGCAGACTGGCGGGCTCTGTTCCCTTAACTAGCAAAAGGGCATCCCTGAGATCAGCAATTAGAGAGAAAAATCCCTCTCAACGTTTTCCAAGAAGTACTTCAGCTTGGCACTCAGGAATCAAAAAAGAAAAGCATTTGCAGTGAAAATATCAGCCCCAAAGATTAACATTTGCTAGCAGGAGAGCCTTAGCTACAGGGGGAATTAGAAGGTTCATCAGCAACAGCCAAGGGTCGTGGGCTTTCTAGGGAATTATTTCATGATGGAGAAAACTAGGCAGGTCAGAGAAGGTTGCAATAGGATTGCAAGACTCTGGGCTGGAAGGAAAAAACGTGGTATCTGATTTTCTGCAGAGAAGAACACTGGCTTATCGGACAGAAATATGGAATTGGGAAAGGAAGAACTGAGAAGAGCAGTGTGGACAAGAACACTCTCAGCTCTAGAGGACTTACTCAGTTCTTCCAAAGGGGAGCTCCTCCCTTGCCTTAACAAAGTACAGAACTAGGGGAAATTCATTTCGTGGTTGCTGAATAGACTCAAAAAGGTAAACATTGGGGCTAGTCACAGGAAAATCATTTGGCACAGCTACACCAACCTCAGCATCAGGCCAGGCATCGGGTGTTTGGCACCCACCTTTCTGCAGAGCGACTGAGGCTCCTCTTCCTGCAAAGAGGCTGCAAGGGCTGCAAAGAGCCATCCCTAGAGACCACGCCACGTGTTGGGGAGAACTGAAAGGAGGTATGGAAACAGATGGACCGAGCCCTCAGACAGGTCTCCTGGAACAAAGATGTTCCTCTACCCACAGAAGAGGAAGCAACCTTCGCTAAAGATTTCCCAGTGGAAGAGCAGACCCCTATAGAGAGTTCACAGATGTGGGTTATGTTACAGCACGTACATAGTTATGACCAATGCAGCTCAGATTAAGTTAGCACAACCAGGGACACCTCCCACCAGACCAGGTTGCTCAAAGCCCCATCCAGCCTGGCCTTGAACCCCTCCAGGGATGGGGCAGCCACAGCTTCTCTGGGCAACCTCTTCCAGTGCCTCACTACCCTCACAGGAAAGTATTTCTTACTAATATCTAACCTAAATCTCTCCTCTTTCAGATTAAAACCATTACCCCTTGTCCTATTGCTACACTCTCGATAAAGAGTCCCTCCCCACCTCTCCTGTAGCCCCTTTAGGGACTGGAGAGGGCTATAAAGTCTCCACAAAGCCTTCTTTTCTCCAGGCAGAGCTGGTTTGTGCCAACAAACCAACTCCCTGCTCTATGAAACTTTCTCTTCTCCAGGCAGAGCTGGTTTGTGCCAACAAACCAACTCCCTGCTCTTCTTAAAAAGATGTGTAACACAGAACCCCTGTCAGCCTCGTTTGCCAGAGAACAACTTGCATTAATTTTCTGTCAGAGCCTCCAGCCACTGAAGGCAGCCCCTGTCTCCTCTCTGATACCAGCAGAAATCCTGGGGTCAAACCTATCCCTGTCCCAGGTGTGCTGTTATCTGAAGCATCACTCACTCCAGCAAGCCACGATGCTCCGTAAACCCTTCCTGCCACTCATTTGCAGCAGTGTGAAAGCCTCACCGGGGCCTTCAAGCCATGGGCCTAAACACCTCTCAGGGTCAGAGGCAAAGAAAACCTGTTCTGACTGTTCTTGGAAAGCCTTCTTGGCAGCAGCAGGGTGCAGGATCCGTGCCTCAGCAGGTCCAGCTCAGCGTGGCATCGGTGAGGGCAGCCAGGCTCCCGTGTCGCCTCCTCCACCGCTGCCAGACCCAGGAGAGACAAACTCGCCTTTCTCCCTCACAGAGGTGCCTTTCAGGACTAGAAACCACCTCCGTAATACAAAAAAAAAAATCAGGAGAAGAGGTAATATATCAGAAAAGTCCCCTTAATCCCTAAGCTGCCTGAAAAGACTTAAATTAAACCCGCTAGGATTAAACAGGCACATCCTTCTCGTAGGCATGGCAAGACAAGAAAAGGCTGCCTTCCTCTGTGGGAATGCTTGAGCAGATAAAGCAATAAAGCAGGGACCATCGCCTTGCACCAACGGGCTCACTCGGGTCCAAAAGAGAGATGACACTGCAGAGTCACAGCCTGCCTGTGGGTTTTTCCTTCTTTCCCCCCATTTCAAAGCCATCCGGGGGTTCTCGGCAGCACAGGAACCCTCCAGGCTTTGATTCAAGTTTCTTCTAAACTAAAATTATATTGTAAAAGCAAATATTTTTGCCAAAGTTGCAAAAAAAAATAATATATATATATAAATCTGTGAGAAACTTTTCAAAACTCTAAGCTCTATGAAAAAAATAAAATCTTTCATCAAAGCGATTAGGAGTCGGTGAAGCATGGGCTTGGTGAGGATCGCGCTCGCTGGCAGATCTCCAGGTACCTGATGCATTTCATCAGGTTTTGAACCATTACTTTATCTCTATGGGGCCAAATCCCCAGGGTATTTTCTTCAACACCACTGCGTTTTCAGAGTAAACACGACGTCTAAACTTCATCGCACAGAAACAGAGGCAGCAAACAAACATTTTAAATGCCAAATAAAATGCAAGTGTTAATAACATCCCTTACGGGTTTTCCCCTCTCCTATCTGGAAAGCACTTCTAAGGGGGAGGAGGAAATTTCCCGTTTGGTAGATTTTTATATGGTATTACAGATGGTAACAGCAGGATGAACAGATGATGTGGAGGGCACAGTTTGGCCTGAAGATTCTCTAATAACATAAAAAGCAGCAAACAAAAGGAACGCAAGCAATTCTCTGAGCTTAGGACCTAGGTTTCAAAGAAAAGCAGCTAATTGCGGGGAAAAAAAAAAACAAAAACAAGCAACGAAACATTTTTTTTCCTGGTTTAGAAAATTAAAACAAATTTACCTCAACTCAAAGAGAGGTCAAATTGTGCAACTTTAAACAGTTCTTTTACTGAATCACTGATGAGAGCAAAACTAAGCTTCAGGTGAAGCAACCTGTGGCAAGGAGCACAGAAGCCACATTACTGGAATGATTTAGAACTGGGTTGGAGGAAAGCACTTTGGAATTCATCTTCAGGGAAATCCTTGAAGGGTTCAGATGAGAAATGAACTGGTTGGTAGTCCTCAGCCCTCTTCTAAGAGGATGTCTCCTGGCATTCACTCAGAGGTCACCTGCACTGTTTGAAAATACTCTCTACTAACTCAGAGCTCATAGTTTTAACCGTTTCAACAGAGATCAGCACGCAGACACCTAAGAACTACTTGGATAAAATGGGCTAGACTTAGCTGTAGGCCGCCATCATGCCTGCCTGTCCCTCAACATGGCCTGAAGAAAACCCCGCTGCTATAAATGTATCAGAGAATGATGTCTGCACGCAAGATGCTATTGGAAAGCCTTCTGCAGCTTTCAGCTGCTCAACCTGTGCTCTTCCTGACAAATCCCTGGAAAGGAAGCTCCTTTGGAGCAAAGTAGACTGCTGATATGAATAAGGACTGTCAGGTCATGTTTTGCACTCCAACAGGCTTGAAGTACATAACACAAGTGATGCAATTCCCACACAAAATAACCCAGACACACCAGACCGAGACATCCGGTCAAAGCCAAAGAGGGACTTAATTGCTAGAGCTCTGAAGCAAGGTACCAAGTTGGATACCAAGGAGACAGCTAACCCCCATATGAACAGTCTTCAAGGGGATCACCAGAGAGCTCTGAGCCAACGTCCCTCAGAGGGGAGGAACCATGACCCTGCTCTGTGACTTCCCCAAGAGGACGATGCTATTCGGTCCATTGCTTTACGTCCCAGATAGCAGGAGTGAAACATTAGCTCTGAATTTGCTGAGAAAACGCTAGGAAACATTGAATTTCAAGTCATCCGTTCTCCCAGAAGCCAAACCAAGGGCACTGCTGATTCAGAGATCTGTGGCAGAATCCTCAGATCAGATTCCCTGCTCCTCTCTCAAGGGCTGACAGAAGGGCATAGCTATCTTTCTAGACTGGAAGAAGGTGAAGAGAAGGAGTTTTTTCAGTGGTGCCCAGTGACAGGACAAGAGGTAACAGGCACAAACTTGAACATAGGAAATCCCATCTAAAGATGAGGAGAAACTTCCTTCCTGTGAGGGTGGCAGAGCCCTGGAACAGGCTGCCCAGAGAGGTGGTGGAGTCTCCGTCTCTGAAGACATTCACAACCCGCCTGAACACCTTCCTGTGCAACCTGCTCTGGGTGGCCTTGCTCTGGCAGGGGGTTGGACTAGATGATCTCTGGAGGTCCCTTCCAACCCCATGTGATTCTGTGAGTTGGAATGAGAAACCTTGAAACATGTGACAGTCTCAGCCCTCACGAACCAAGGCAGAGCTTTTCCTAAAAAAGACCACCTCCAGTAGGATCCAGTGAAGTCCCCGTGCCCACCGCCACCCATAGAACATGGGAACCTCCAGACCATTCTTCCCCCAGAGCCTGACAGCTGCAGATGCACACAAGCTAACAGGGTGTATGCCTACAAACAGCCCAACAGTGTCAAATGGCAGAGTTTTCACCGCTCCTCCCGGCCAAACAGCATTTTCTGGGGACAAGGAAACAACAGAAGGGAAGAAGAATGCCTGGCCGAATAGTGTTCAGAACTGCAGCTCCCAGATAGGAAGAGCCTGTGTGCCTGTATATACGTATTAAGTACTTCCTCCGCTATACAGCTAATCCGATTAACAGCTTTAGGAAACTCTGAAATGTTATAATTCAAGGGGTCCCATTCATAAAAGGTCTTAGGCTGCTTCTGTGCAGAGGTTGCATTCTTCCCACTGGAAATAAATAAAAAAAAAAAAAAGGGGGGAGAGAGCAGGACTTTCTCCCAGGGAAGAATGGGTCCCAATCCTCACCATGCTGAAGCAGACCACCCTCTTACAATTCACACGAGAGTCCAGCAAGCCCCCCCAGGAGAAGAACCAATGCCTCCTGCCCCTGCAGAGAGCCTATAAAAATTTACCTCAACTCAAAGAGAGGTCAAATTGTGCAACTTTAAACAGTTCTTTTACTGAATCACTGATGAGAGCAAAACTAAGCTTCAGGTGAAGCAACCTGTGGCAAGGAGCACAGAAGCCACATTACTGGAATGATTTAGAACTGGGTTGGAGGAAAGCACTTTGGAATTCATCTTCAGGGAAATCCTTGAAGGGTTCAGATGAGAAATGAACTGGTTGGTAGTCCTCAGCCCTCTTTTAAGAGGATGTCTCCTGGCATTCACTCAGAGGTCACCTGCACTGTTTGAAAATACTCTCTACTAACTCAGAGCTCATAGTTTTAACCGTTTCAGGAGAGGTCAACACGCAGACACCTAAGAACTACTGGGATAAAATGGGCTAGACTTAGCTGTAGGCCGCCATCATGCCTGCCTGTCCCTCAACATGGCCTGAAGAAAACCCCGCTGCTATAAATGTATCAGAGAATGATGTCTGCACGCAAGATGCTATTGGAAAGCCTTCTGCAGCTTTCAGCTGTTCCACCTGTGCTCTTCCTGACAAATCCCTGGAAAGGAAGCTCCTTTGGAGCAAAGTAGACTGCTGATATGAATAAGGACTGTCAGGTCATGTTTTGCACTCCAACAGGCTTGAAGTACATAACACAAGTGATGCAATTCCCACACAAAATAACCCAGACACACCAGACCGAGACATCCGGTCAAAGCCAAAGAGGGACTTAATTGCTAGAGCTCTGAAGCAAGGTACCAAGTTGGATACCAAGGAGACAGCTAACCCCCATATGAACAGTCTTCAAGGGGATCACCAGAGAGCTCTGAGCCAACGTCCCTCAGAGGGGAGGAACCATGACCCTGCTCTGTGACTTCCCCAAGAGGACGATGCTATTCGGTCCATTGCTTTACGTCCCAGATAGCAGGAGTGAAACATTAGCTCTGAATTTGCTGAGAAAACGCTAGGAAACATTGAATTTCAAGTCATCCGTTCTCCCAGAAGCCAAACCAAGGGCACTGCTGATTCAGAGATCTGTGGCAGAATCCTCAGATCAGATTCCCTGCTCCTCTCTCAAGGGCTGACAGAAGGGCATAGCTATCTTTCTAGACTGGAAGAAGGTGAAGAGAAGGAGTTTTTTCAGTGGTGCCCAGTGACAGGACAAGAGGTAACAGGCACAAACTTGAACATAGGAAATCCCATCTAAAGATGAGGAGAAACTTCCTTCCTGTGAGGGTGGCAGAGCCCTGGAACAGGCTGCCCAGAGAGGTGGTGGAGTCTCCGTCTCTGAAGACATTCACAACCCGCCTGAACACCTTCCTGTGCAACCTGCTCTGGGTGGCCTTGCTCTGGCAGGGGGTTGGACTAGATGATCTCTGGAGGTCCCTTCCAACCCCATGTGATTCTGTGAGTTGGAATGAGAAACCTTGAAACATGTGACAGTCTCAGCCCTCACGAACCAAGGCAGAGCTTTTCCTAAAAAAGACCACCTCCAGTAGGATCCAGTGAAGTCCCCGTGCCCACCGCCACCCATAGAACATGGGAACCTCCAGACCATTCTTCCCCCAGAGCCTGACAGCTGCAGATGCACACAAGCTAACAGGGTGTATGCCTACAAACAGCCCAACAGTGTCAAATGGCAGAGTTTTCACCGCTCCTCCCGGCCAAACAGCATTTTCTGGGGACAAGGAAACAACAGAAGGGAAGAAGAATGCCTGGCCGAATAGTGTTCAGAACTGCAGCTCCCAGATAGGAAGAGCCTGTGTGCCTGTATATACGTATTAAGTACTTCCTCCGCTATACAGCTAATCCGATTAACAGCTTTAGGAAACTCTGAAATGTTATAATTCAAGGGGTCCCATTCATAAAAGGTCTTAGGCTGCTTCTGTGCAGAGGTTGCATTCTTCCCACTGGAAATAAATAAAAAAAAAAAAAAGGGGGGAGAGAGCAGGACTTTCTCCCAGGGAAGAATGGGTCCCAATCCTCACCATGCTGAAGCAGACCACCCTCTTACAATTCACACGAGAGTCCAGCAAGCCCCCCCAGGAGAAGAACCAATGCCTCCTGCCCCTGCAGAGAGCCCCCTCGCAGGGTGGGTGAACACAGAGACCCCTCTGTGCCTGCTCTGCAGAACGGGGGCTGCCCAGTTGTCACCTTGCACTTCCAGGGGGACAAATGGAGCCTACCAGAGATGAGAACAGGGCCAAGCAAGTGACATGACCTTATGCAAAGCATCGTATGATATACCAGCTTTGCCTCAGTCAATAAAAGGTGCCAGGAAGAGACAGTTCAACCACACAACATGAGCCATGGTTGTAAGGGACCAGTGCCTGGTGTCGGCTGGGAGAGAGTTAACCTTCTTACTAGCAGCTGGTATGGTGCTACGTTTGGATTTAGGGTGAGAATAATGTTGATAGCAACAACCATAAATGTGTCTTAAGCAGCCAAAGCCTTTTCTGCTCCTGGCACCACCAGCAAGTAGGCCAGGGGTACACAAAAAGTTGGGAGGGGACACAGCCAGGACAGCTGACCCCAACTGACCAAAGGGATATTCCATACCACATGGCATCATGCTCAGTATATAAAGCTGGGGGAAGAAGGAGGAATTGGGGGATATTTGGAGTTATGGCAGTTGTTTTCCCAAGTTACTGTTATGTGTGATGAAGCCTGGTTTGCTGGGGATGGCTGAACACCTGCCTGCCCGTGGTAAGCAGTGAATGAATTCCTTGTTTTGCTTTGCTTGCAGGCACAGCTTTTGCTTTAACTAATAAACTTTATCTCAACCCACGAGTTTTCACACTTTTACTCTTCTGACTCTCTCCCCCATCCCACTGTGGGGAAATGAGCGAGCGGCTGCGTGGTGCTCAGCTGCCAGTTGTATCCCCACAATACAGATGTGGGTTATAAAATTCAGTTCATTTGCCAGGCGGTGCAGGTCTGGCACCAGTGCTGAGAGAAAAAAAATATGCTAGATAGGACAACTTAAAAAACCACCAGAGCAAACAAGTACCGTCAAATGCCATCTGGCTTTGCTTCCCCAGTAGCCTCCTCATATAACTTCAGGAACAAAAGGATGTGGAAGAGATGAGTGCTGCCTGTCTCACTTACTTAGTCCTCATTTTCTGATTTACCTTCTCCTCTGAAGGCAACCTACTCCTAATTACCTATCACCTGAGAACATGCCACAGCCTGAAACATGATAGGAATGGGCTAAGTGACACGACAGTGCAGGATAATTAGGCTTCCAGGAAGCAAGCTGTAATCTGAAGAACTGGACAGCCCTCCTCTGCCCAGAATGTCAGCATCTGCGTGAGTTTAATCAGTTAAATCGACATCAAAAGCATGCCTCTGTGTTGGATGTGTCATCTTTCACACTCATCCCAACAGGAAGCCCCAGCACTGATCCCCAGAAGAGGACCCACACACTGCTTAGATGCTCTGAAACCAAAGCCAGGCAGTGACAAGGAAACAGAACCAGCCAGCAGTCCTTACAATAAGAGCTGAGATGCATAGGGTTAGGGGAATGTGTGATTTCAGTGATTTTTGGCTGCAGTGGGTTTTACCTGGGTAGACAGCTGAAAAAAGGCATTATTTGGTTCAGATGACACATTGCACCAAAAGCAGGGGAGGACAATAAGAGTCAAAACTAATGCCAAACTAAGTGTCCCTATTCCAAACACATTTCCTTCCAAATTTGCAGAAAGGCAGTCACTTGTAGAAAGAGACCAGTGCTGTAAATTTTAAAGTCTCCTCTTACCTGAAGTGTGTCTTGCATTGCCATCTGAGTGCTTTGTTAAGTCAACAGCTCTGTCTATTTGAAACAGCTTCAGATCATCTTCATCTAAAGCGATATCTCCCCAAAAGGCAGCTGGAGAGAAACAAACTGTAATTAGTTTAGTTTTTATTTTGGAAGGAAAGTACAGTTCCTAAGTATGGCACCTAAAAGGAGATACTCCATGAACCAGGAAAAGGTAATGCACAGGAGTAGATTCAAAAGTACAGATGGAGTGGATATCACTGGAGGCCAGGCAGCAATATTTAAATTAAAGCCACTGTGCAAATCCACCAAAAGGAGCTGATGAGCTGGGATTTCTTGTGTTAATTGTTGTTACTGGTCTGGCTCTCAACCAGGCACTAAGGTGATGGCGTTCACTCTTCCATTAAAGCCTACAAGGAGGACAATCACTGGTATTTCCCCAGTTAGCGTGAAGGAATTGGCTAAGTTGCACCTCAGATCCTGAGATGCTGCATCCATACCATCCCCAGGCCAACAATTTGCATAAGACAGGACAGTGGTGAAGGACTCAAGCTCAGCAGTACATTTAAAGGCCACAGTTGTCAGCCTGCAGGACCTCATACACATCGTTAGCACTCAGAACCACTGCATTGCTCTAAATCATAGAATCACAGATTGGTTAGAGTTGGAAGGTACCTTCAAGATCATCGAGTTCCAACCCCCCTGCCCTGGGCAGGGACACCTCCCACCAGACCAGGTTGCTCAAAGCCCCATCCAGCCTGGCCTTGAACCCCTCCAGGGATGGGGCAGCCACAGCTTCTCTGGGTGAGAGAAGAAAATCCAAGAAGGAGAGAAGAAATCCAAGCCGAGAGCCATCCTACCATTTCCACTTTAGCAGAGAAACACCAGTTATTTGTCCCCTTGTGGATCAGTTACCCGGACTGAAGTTTGCAGAGCTTTTAGTTTTGTAAAAATCCTTGAGTTTCAGCCAGAAGCTGTGAAAATAAGGTAAACAAACTGATACCTCAACGTTCACAGCTCAGAGAAACAGACTGGAAATCATTTGAGTGGAAAAAATTATACCCTGGGAGTATCCTGACGGACAGTGTATAGTTACCATTGGGGGAATTTGAACAAAATAAACATAGGCGATGAAGCAGTTGACCAAGCAGAGCAGATCTTTCAGAGATAACACACAGGTTACAAAGGGGGCTGTTATAACTCACACGAGAAGCCTGTGTAGGTTGCTGAAAAATAATAAATAAATAAATAAAACAAACCCAGAGCAAATTGATCAGTGGTATAGCTCAAGAGAAGTCAGCAAGTCAGACGAGGAGCAATGTTGAGTCGCTGTCTGCAACAGTGGCCAGATTTGATGGAATCATTTTTTTCTTCTCTTGTTAAGTCAACATTTACATTACTTGGGGGTGGAGGGGGGAAGCATCCCATTGCTACACCAGCAACTTCACTGATCAAAGCCTGTTAGGCCTGAGAAACCAACGGGTTTTACTGATCATCTCACTTTCACTGCCAAGACCAAATGAAATATGGGCCTTTTTGCCTGAATATCAGAAACCTGCCATCAGATCTGTGGCAACTGAGTTAGGAAAGGTTAACTCAGAGAGGTTTTTTTTGACACAGCTTGGCACTGGTTCTGGTGCAGCCTTTGCCTCCTCTATTCTGCATCTCAGCAAAGCCCTGGCGTGAGCGGAGCAGGACTCCAGTGCTTCACTCTCCCCCTGGAACAAAGGTGTTTCCCCTGGTTACCTGGCCACAGCAGAGGAATGGGAGATGGCCTCAAAGGGGGCTGGATCTGGCTTTTTGGTTGACAGTGCTACCAAACCCCAGAGTACAGAAATATAGCAACGGGTCCAGAAGAGACCCCAGTTAGTGCAGAGAAACCCCGACACAGACTGACATCAGTTTTAACTTGGACAGAGCCTCTGTTGGCTACACAAACCCAGAACCCGGGCTCTCCCCAACTTCTGGGTGATCCAAGCCCTGACGATGAACAGAGAAGAGCCTGAACCACTGCCAGAACCCCACCAACTAACCAGACATCCCAAGTTGATTGGGAATGGCCAGTAGAAGAAAGCAGAGAGGCACGCTCCTGTGACTGCAATTTGAAGAGAAGCCATTTCGTCCATCCAGAGAAATTATTTGCTCTGGACAACAGAGCATCTGGAGATGCTAACAGCATCCCGTGCCATCTGATCCCTTCCCTAGCCACATTCGGCAAGTCACTATTATACTGGCCAACTAGATAGCCATTCCCTTCCCTCCTACCAAACCTATCATCCCAAAACTGATTTCCATCACCTCGGGTGCCCTTGTAGCTCTTTTCCATTAGTACCACACAGGTTTGGTTTTTTACCTCCATCCAAGGCAGCCCATGCCAAAGCACAGCTTTGAGGGCAAGCCTGCAGCGTGGATCAACAGGACTGCTACATTTTTCCCTTCCCAATGGAAGGCAGCAGTTTTCTCCCAAGCCCTAAGCAAAGGAATCTCTTTTCTGTTACGAAGCCATACATCCATCATCCTGAAAGATGGCCTGCTACAAAAGCTGAATTTCCCCAGCATTTATTTCCAGCTCTCCGCAGTCCCGGCGTGCTCCGAGGGAACCGTGTGATTTATCACAGCCCCCAAACAGCTGAACAACTTTCCTTGCTGGAAGTCCTGGCTGAGAACGCTGTGCTGCAGCTTCTCCTGCCCTGTCAAAGGGCTCCTTCCTTCCTCAAGGCACGCAAACCTGAAAGGCACTTCGCTCCCACCCCACGGGAGCTGCCCCACAGGAAAGCCCAAATACTCCATTTTTAAAAGGGTCACAAGTTCAGAGACTGCTGGCAAACGAAGCATCTCAAAGCATCCCTTCAGATTTCCTTTACCAAGGTCTCCTTTTTAATTTAATACGGGAGGATTTCCAAAAAAAAAAAAAAAAAACAAACAAAAAAAAACCCCAACAAAACCAAACAAACAAAATGTAAAAATCTCCAAACAGCAGGCTAACGAACTTGGAAACCAGTATTTCTCTTGGCAGAATTTAAAAATCTCCAAACAGCAGGCTAACGAACTTGGAAACCAGTATTTCTCTTGGCAGAGAGCTCTGCAGTGTACAGCCAGGTGCAAACCCGTAACACTCAGTGCAACAGCCTGCCAGCTTTTCTTTAAGAAGAGGCATTAATGGCTGTGGATAGCAAGCACCCAGCAGCTCCTATTATTGAGGTTGATGGAGCCAATACGAGACAGCTTACTTCCATGCTGGACTAGAAACCTGCACCAACCACCCCAAATATTTAACCTCACCACCTCCCAGCACACGCAACCAGACGGCATTTGTCTGTAGGGGCAAATGGGAAGAAAGACTCTGTTTAACAAACAAATCCTGGCAAGTTGTCTTTGCTTTCAGCACATTTATCCCCCAGGAAAACAGTCCACGTGCTGGTGTCTGCATTGCACACAGTGCACAGGGGTGCCAGGATGCCTGGAAGGTATGGCAGATGGCACTGGGCAGGAGAAGACCTCTTTCTAGGACAGGCTGAAGAGTTTCTCCAGGTGCTTCACACACAACCACAG
This sequence comes from Calidris pugnax, assembly GCF_001431845.1. NCBI lineage: Eukaryota > Metazoa > Chordata > Aves > Charadriiformes > Scolopacidae > Calidris > Calidris pugnax. Next base: position 5,136,212 of record NW_015091042.1, read on the forward strand.
CGTCCAAACCCACCAATGCCTTCACAGTCCTCATTTTCCACAGTAATTTTCTTCCAGGGAAGAGGGGGACTTTGGCACACTCCAAACCAATGTGATGGCCCAAGTGTCTTCTTTATAGAGATCTTCACTGCTCTTCCCTGCAAATCACCTCCAATCTGTTGGCCCCCCACCCCAGCCAATTCCCTTCTCCCATTCCCTGCTTGCATTTTCTCCTTTCCCCAGGTTCCAAGCAGCACAACCTGATTTCAAAGGAGAAAAATAATTTTGCTATCTCTTATGAGAACACAATACAAAAGCGTCCACAACAGTCCGAAGTATTCCTTTTCGATGAAAAGTGTGTTTCATCCAGGTCTTTTAACAAAATCCTTGACCTTCTTTTTTTTTATATTTTCCCCCCCCAAAGACAAATTAGAGGGAAAAAAAAAATCACCAAGACAAGCTTCTGGTATTCAGCCAGAAAACTGAATAATGATGTCCTTAAAAATACATCTCCAAACAAAATGCAATTTTGTGCTTTGCTAAAAAAGGCAGATCTCTAACATTTCAAGACAAATACCCAGGGATGGGTATCCTTCACCCTCACTGCAGTCAGCTCCAGGATTATAAAAGCACAGGAGAGCCATCTGAGCTGGCAGAAGAATGTAACTCCACACTTGAGGAAACATCACCCGACGTCTGTGTTTGAACTGATCTCCAGCCACCAAGCTGGGGCAAAGCTTTCACCCATTTGCCCACCACAACCTCTTGCCAGGAAGCCCCCATTCCTGCACCAGGACATCAGTATGGGTGATGGATTTATGCTGTTGACAGGGATCAGCAGAGCAGTCCCCCTCTGGGCGCCGTGGGAGACACTGCAATTTTCCCTGTAGCACCCATCAGGACCAGCTGAGGCAGAGATTCACAGAAAAAAAAGGCCTTGGAAACAGGCAATCCCTGCCTGCCAAGAGAGCTCCCTCCAGCCCACTCCACCTCAAACACAGACTCTTTCACTCACCGAAGCTTTTATGAAGAAATGGCCAGGTTTCAGGTGCTGAATGGGATCTGAACCTAGACTGAGGACTATGCCCTCTACTTTGAGCCAAAGGAGCCCTCTTTCTGCAGGGCCAGGGCCACGAGAAGGTAGTGTGTGTCATCAGCTCGAGGGTCTCCTCTGAACTTGCAGCCAGCTGGCACAGCCCACGCTGACAGACCTCATTTCAGTTCCTCCAGCATAGTTTTAATGATTTTGCCAGGAGGGCTTTGCTCTTGCTCGGCAGGTTTCCCACAGCGCAGCACAGCAATGAGCATGAAAACCCAACAGCAACGCGAACCCCAGCAGATGCCTCAGCCTTGTTTCATCAATAGGCACGACTCAAACTCAGTTCTTGCTACTATTCTCAACCTCTGCGTGTAGATGGTTCTCCAGCAGGGATGCCTCCTGACTACTCGCAAAATATGCAAGGAAGAAGCATTTGCACAATCAACCTTGGCACCTCCAATTTTGTGAGCGTCAACAGATGCAACCCAGGCAGCAGACTCAACCGTATTGCCCAAGTGATGAGCCACACGCTGGCTGGTTTTGCCCTGAACCCCTCCATGAGGTCAATCACACATGTATTTGCAAGGCCCAATGTCTATCCTCACCCAGATCTCTGCTCTCCATCATCTGCATTACTAAAAGACCTTCGGGCACCAGCTCCTCTTCTTCCAGAGGTGATTGCACCGTATCAGAATAGGACATAGGAAAATCCATGTCCCATCTTGGCCACATGAGCCACGGGCAAGGAGTGCTGGGCATACACAGACACAGGTAGCCAACAACGAGTGCCATCTCCTGGCAAACAACAATATGAATATTCACTGGCAAAAACCACCCAAGTTATTTTTGAGCATTTGCTGATGCTTCCCAACCTGGGAGGTCTGAGTGCTGGGAGATTTAATTTTCAGGGCTGGCCGCAGTCTACCAATAAATAAATCAATCAACAGATCAAAGCACGTTCCCAGCACCTCTGTATTTCTTGCTTTGCAGGGAGACAGGTCTGCTGCTGTTGCTGAACCACCTGCCAGCACAGGGACCAGCAGAATGGTATTCCAAAGTATGCTATGAAAGATTTATACCTTGAGGAAAAAACTCACCACATTCCTTTGGACAAAGTAACAACTGTGACAGAGGGAAGAGCAAAGCCTCAAAATAAGGCAGAAACCAGTGAAAGAAGAGAGAGAAAAAAAAATCCTAAAGCAATACTTTGGCAATAGGGCCAGATCCTGGGCATCAAACACTCGAGCCAAAGGAGGATGGGGAACAAGCAGCAGTAATGAGTAAAAGAAAAGCATCAAGACCACCATATTCAGCCATTATGTTTTCATCTGGATCAGTTTGTTTTTCTTCAGTAGGAACGATGAGAATTTTCCTACCAGCCAGCTTCAGGGACAAGTTGGCTTGAAGGCTCTGGTGGGAAAGCCCTCCACACAGCAAGGGTGTCTGGAGCCAGAGCTGGTGTCTGGCATCAGCAGGGCCTCCTGGCAATAAGGGACTCGGCAATTCTCTTCTCAGTGGGCAGGAGTTCCCCTGCCCAGGGAGCACGTTTCGTTTCAGAAACAAGTCTCAGTTTGTAGGGGAATGTCTAAGAAGACTGTCTACTTCTAAATGGCAATAAATATTTCCAAACCGGCAAAACCTCCTGGGAATCAGAGTCTGGATCCTTGTTCAGACTTCTGCAAAAACCTGAATTGTCTAAATTATCATGCATACTGCTCCTGCAGCACCCTCTCTTGGGAAGAAATAAATATTTCCAAACCAGCAAAACCTCCTGGGAATCAGTCTGGATCCCTGTTCAGACTTCTGCAGAAACCTGAATTGTCTAAATTATCACATGTACTGCTCCTGCAGCACCCTCTCTTGGGAAGTTATCTGCAGGAGACCGAATTAGGCCAGAAATTCCAATTCACATTCAGTGAATTGCCTTTCCTGGAAGGCAACGATGCAGGAGCAAAGAAATACTTTGGGCTTGAGTTTGTCCAAAGCTGCAAATATACCTGTGAACATACACAATGAGCAGCTGTAAGGAATGATAGATACATGCTCTCCCTTGGCTGAATGCCCTGTTATTTTAACCAAAAACTAAACAATTCACTGGCATGGATTATAGTGCCTGCCATAATCAGGTTAGGAGAAAGATCTTTCCATTTTAATATTGGTAACTCTCCTGCTGCTGGTTGCTTCCTCACTCGAGGTCTTCACCTTTTCCACATCAACATGGCAGTCACTCCAGTGCAGGGGTCTATGAATCCTTTCCCAGTACAAGGAGCAATGCAGGAGGGTCTATGTGAACAGGCAGAGCTGGAAATCCATGCCACAGGCAGCAAAGCAGCTCCCTCTACGGGCTCTTAAATGGTTAAACACCTGCCTCTTCCTAAGAAATCACTGCAGGGGGATGTCTGCTGCCCAGTGCTTCTGACCACCTTACAGGGCTAAGGATGCTACTCCCCTGTAATGGGGTGTGTAAAACCCAAGGGAATGCCTTAACCCCAAGGGGTTAGGCAGGGGGCTTGGAACTCAATGATCTTTATGGTCCCATGATTCCATGACCTCTGAATTGTTCTACCTGAAAGCTGTGGAGACCTCACTCTTGCACAAGTGAAAGCAAGCTCTGCAACTCACTTGCCTGTCGTTCTGCCCAGACAACCCTGACCCCCTCCTGCTGCCTGAGGGACACAGGTAGCCTTCCCGGCTCTTCTCCAACTCATAGAATCACAGAATGGTTTGAGGTGGAAGGGACCTTAAAGATCATCCAGTTCCAACCCCCTGCCATGGGCAGGGACACCTCCCACCAGACCAGGTTGCTCAAAGCCCCATCCAGCCTGGCCTTGAACCCCTCCAGGGATGGGGCAGCCACAGCTTCTCTGGGCAACCTGTTCCAGCTCCACCATGGCCACAGATGCTCCACTCTGCTGTAGTGAGGGGCTTGATTTCAGCACCCTCTTTTTTCACAAGCCAAGAAGGGCTTTCAGATCCAGCTCATTCCCAAGTGCAAGCAGCTTGCCTTCACCCTGTGCCACTGCTTTGGAGTGAGTTTCCTCCTCTGCAACTTCTGCCAGCTCAGCATTTCTTCCCCCCACTCTAGTGTCTAGCTCTCAACTGGATATCACCCCATCCCATCCTTGCCTGGACATCTCTCCAGGCTTTGAGAAAGCAGTCTGCACATAACATAGGCTAGAAAAATACCTCATCTTTTAGTGCACTATGGGGACCATGAAGCAACAATCTCTCTTCAGAGCATCCAGGGATGATGAGAAAGCACACATTTTTTGTCTTTAGCTACCTACATCCATAAGCTGAACAGCTGACACCTCCTTACCCTGTAGAAGAGAGCACAAGGAAATTGCTTTTAAACACGGCTAGTGTTCATAAGTCTGTTTGTTCTCCAAGTTACACAAAGTTCAGAGTCACGCCAAGGAAAAGCCAACAGTGACTCAGAACAGACCTGGTATCTTCTCTTTAAGCCAACAGCCTGGCAAGATGCCCTTGCCAAAAACAAAACAAAAGAAAAAAGAAACCCTTGATTTGCCAACTTCATGTAATTGGACCAACTCAAGCATTGTTTCTTTTGTCCTGGCTGGTTTAAGAAGTGCCAAACCCAGCATTTGCACTAAGCAGCAATCACCTTCTCCTCTTTTTGGCCCAATCAATTACAATTGATTTTAGAAACATCTAGTGCCGGCCTTGCATCAAGAGACTGTTATACATACACGTATTTTTTTTTTTAAACAAAACGTTATTTTCTGCAGTATCCCACAGCCAGGTGCTACCAGCCACCACAGCAATAACACACAACAAAGAGAAGTCAGGCATGGCCACAGTGCTCATATTGCCAATAATGACTGGAGCTGCTTCAGCAGTGAACACATTCAGTAATTTATTACGGAAACCAGAGGAAACAAACTTCCAGGATTGCCAGCCCTCAGCCTGCTGGGCAGAGAGCAGAGCTTTCCCCTTATGGTTTGTAGAAACTCCCTCTTGCACCATGAAGTGTTTAAACACCCTTCAAGAGGACTGCCGCAGCTCCTTTCCAGAGGGACGAGGGCAGAAAGCTTCACATTCGGCCAGATTTAAGGGAGGCTCTGGCATCAAACCAAGTGAAGATCTTCAAGGGGAAATCTGGGAGGAAATGCCGTAGTTGCAGACCGGTGGAACCTGGCGAGTAGAGCTGCATCTCAGCTTACAGGAGTTGGCTTCTGAAAACACCATCACAAAGGCAAAAAGCCTTGCTGTCTCCAAAGCTGACTCCAGAGAGGCAAAGAAATAAACAACAGCCCCCCCAAAAAACAGCTGGTGCGAGCAGGGAAAGCCTCTCACAAAGACAGGGCTGATCAGGTGCAGCTTTTCCTGAAAAGCACAGAAGATTCTGGGCCATGATGCAAGGAAAGGGGAACCACGTAAAATTCTCCCCTGTTTGACAGTTAACGAGTGGTCCAGACAAGCCCTGACCTCCTATAGCTTTTGTCACACCCCGCTCAAAAGTCATTCTGACTAAATAAAGGCAGCAGAGACTAGAGACCTTGCCACCAGCTATCTCCATCCCCTGCCAGCGCCTCCACCTCGCAGCCCGTACAGCTCTCAGCCTTGCACAAGTGGGAACCAGGAGACAAAACCACAAGCAGATAAAAGCATTTCACGGCCTGATCCTAAACGATAGGACCCATAAATAGCACGGTGGCACCACTTGACAGAGGCAGCGCCTTCCCAATTGCCTATGAAACGTTCCTCGTTAGCTCAACCCGCGAGGCAGCAACGCTGGCTTGGAACTCCAGCATCACTTCAGCTGCCCTTTAAGAGCAGGAGATGGCAAGGTTCTGGGTAATGAAATCCAAGAATGCCTTTGTCAATTAATTATGGAGAAAGCTGTACCACGCAAACCCCATCTCACACCCTCCATCATTTTTGCTGCTCAATATAACTTTAATTAATCTTTCCTTTGGCAATTTGAAGGAAGGGTGAGCACGCTGCAAACACCCACTGAGTATTAAATTGATTTCCTGTTTTATAGTCCGCTTTCCCTCCCCATTGGCCCAGCTATGATTTGTGGCCCTTCACTCGGAGGCATTTTTTCCACGCTAATATAATCCAAAGCCCCCAGCAGCAATCGCCTTCAGGAGAAGCAACACTTTGCACAGCTGATTGCTTCAGCCCAGCCTCTGCCAGCACGGAGCAGATCCTCTCCCGCCCCATTTTCTCCCATCACCACCAGGAGAATTCAAATCAAACCACCTTATCTCCATACCTGCAGCATTTTTGCCTCAAAAAAATTGGCAATGTTTTTGTCCCAAATAACGAAGCAATCAGGTCCCCCTAGCTCCCTGCCTGCCGTTTGTAGAAGTGCATCTTAATTACAAAAGCACTAATGCAAAGCCTCTTTCCTCTCGCAAACACGACCTCCAGGCTGCTCTTGTACTCCAGACATCTGGACCTAAAACCTGAAAGTAGGAAGATAAAGCTCAGTGGAGGTCCCTGGTAACTCCTCCTACCCTCAGTGAGAGACACCACCTCACCTTGGGCTTGTGGGGCTGAAAGGAAGATCTTGAGCAGCCAGAACACCCCAGTGAACAAGCCAAGTCTGGGGTAGGCAGGAGGATAAGGACAACCAAGTGCATCCCAGCTGTGTGGCAGCAGAACAAGCTCTTCTCAAAGGACCTTCCTTTGGGAACAAAGGCTCTGGTTTTCAGCAGTCTACCATTTAAGGCTTGGTGTGGTCAGGCATCACCTCCTCACCCCAGCATCACCTCAAGGACTGGCACAGGGACTGGGTGCCAGCAGTTTCTGTCCTTGCTACCATGGGTTAGGAGTCCTTGACCTAAAACTTTGCACCCTCCTTGGCGACAAGAGAGAATTTCTGAGCCTTCTAGCCACCAGCTTTAGTCTCCTGGGAGAAGACAATCCAGGTTACACCTTCACCTCGTGTAATTCTGATACCATGGGGATTGCCCTGGATTTATCCCTTGGAATTTAGTTGAGGAACAGCGACCTTTGAGATGGCACTAGGAAATTTAAGACGAAAACTGCTCTAACCCTAGACTCCAATTGGAGTGGTTGAGGGGGCTAAGCACTGTCCCCCTATTGAGGACGTTTCACCAGCTGTGCCCACAACGCAAAATGAACCATTACAGCTTATTTAATTGCATTGTTTGGGGAGGGATCTTCTTCCTTTAGGTGGCCTGGCACACTAGGTGTCAAAACCTCACGGTTCTCACCCCCAAGCACTGCAGCAGGGGAAGGGGTGACCCCAAAAGGGCAGGAAACTCTCTGCCCCCTGCCCACCCGCAGAAGAAACTGGCTCATGGCAAAATATGAACAGAAGTAGAGAGCCATTAGCTGAGCTGCATCCTCAAAAAAAATAAAAAAGGAAGGTAGCAACCCAGGCCTGCTTGGAGCAAACTTTAAGGCAGGCTGACAACTTCAAACCCCATGGTCCTGGATGAAAGGGGGTAGTTCATGATAGATCACATCTATTCAAGGGCCAGACAAGGAAAGCAAACATAGGCTCATTTTACTCATTGTTCTTCATCCCCCAACACCAGGAGAGGAGTGTTGCAGCACTGTTGGAAGAGAGAAAAGGAATGGACAGCAGGCAGGAAAGAAATGGGAGCTATTTAGGGAGGATAGCTAATTTGAGCTGTTTACAGACTTCCCCTCTGAGAGCTCGGGGACGAGAGGGTGGCAGGGGGGTGGTTTCAGCCATTAAAAAATACAACGTGAGAATCCATTAATTTTCCATAGAAACAATGTCGTCATAGAAGCGAGACAAATCCGATCAGTCATGCAAATGTGCTGATGTTAAATTCTCAGGCCTGGGTGGGGAATTGGGGTTGCCAAAAACACAACAATGAAGAGATCAGAATGAGATTAGCAGCCGGAGTGGCTGCGGCACCGAATGGCGTGGCCAGGGGCATGGGATGTGACCAAGGGCACCCCCAGACTCTAATGGGGTTCGTGCCCTAAGCCAGGCATAGGTGCCCAGCGGAATGGACACCCAAAAAAAAAATAATAAATAGCCATCCATCTACGAGATCTCGGGGAGTGGGAAATGCCACGGTCCTGCTCTGCAAACCAGCAAGAACCTCCACAGACCACTGAGCTCACTCCAGGGAAGGAGAGGTTCAGCATCCCGCAGGACCGCGACCCTTTGCGAAATCACGGCGTCGAGGAAAAGCGAGAGGTGAGAGCAGAGGAAACAGGTGAGTGTGTCTCATAGCACAACACAGCCAAGCGGGAAGAAACCCAAGTTTAGGAGAGAAGACAAGGCACCAGCCCTGTCCCAAGCACTTGCCGAGCTGCGATGCAGCCCCAAACACAGCATCTATGTTGCGTTAATAAGGGGCAAAACACAAAAATGGAGTTTTTCCCCTTCCCAACCAAAAAAAGAAAAAACCCAAAACAAAAACCCAAACAAAACCCAACAAAAGAGGATCAACAGATTTAATCTCCTTTCCTCCCTCTTCCCTCTAAAAAAAAAAAAAAATTTAAAAAAAAAATCAAACTTTACAAACACTCCCCAGAGGGAGATACTACGCCCAGAAAATGACAGCGGCACCCCCGAGCAGGAGGAGTGGAAATGGCTCACCCTGGCAGCGGAGCGCAGCCCTTCCTTGTGGAGAATCCAGCCACCATCCTGGACTGGCCTCGCCACAAGTATTTAGGAGTTAAAAATAACCTTGGAAATGAAGCGCTCCACCCCCTGCAGCACGCAGGACATTTACCAGAGTAACGCCTGCGACAAGGATGCTTCCGGGTAAAATCTCACCACGGGCAAAAAACGGTTCAAAGAAACATATGAACACAAAAAAAGAGAGGTCAAAACACAGCCCAAGAGATGCTTCACTCAGGTTTGTCCACAAACCATAATATGAGACTTTCTCACCCACAAACAGGTGTTTGGTTCACCTGTTAAGTTTGAAAACACATTGGTTTTGCATTTGAAGCCTTTGATGCCTACAGCAAAGGGAAAACCAGAGGTGATGCCTGTGCCTGTCGGTGGTTGCTGGTGCCCACACAAGTCTCTGAGAAGCTGCTCTCACACCTCAGGGAAACTCCCCATTCCACCAATTTGCCCAGAAAAGGGCATTTGCCGAGTAACCCATCTTGGAGTAATCCAAAGAGGTGGCTTTCCCAGAAGGGGACAACCCTGCAGAACGCAGCAATGCCCCGGGTGGGAACTGTGCTGCCAGGCTGCTGCAAGGGACACTTCGTTCAGGGAGATGACTACAGCCCCCTAGTAATTCCCTGCATGCTTTAAACTCCTACAAATTAAAAAAAAAAGCCTGAAAAACCAGCCTTTTCTCATCATTTGTATAAAACAAACAAGATCTCCTGCTTTTCAGCGTTACTGTCCTGCATCACCTGAACTCAGCCAGCCAAACATCCCCCAGCAACCATTCACTGCAGCCTCACAACTCTCCTCTTGGTCCGTCCCATCACATTTGGCACATATAAAGTCGATGCTCTTAACATTCATTTTTTATCTTCCCTGCCATACCCACCACAGTGAGCATCTAGGACTGCGCAGCAACACAACCCTCCCAGTGCACAGAGCTCCACAAGGATTTAAAGCTCAGAACCTGTCACGGCTCCAGTTACAGAGACATTTTGGGGGCAGTTTCTCCCCATACAAAGCTCCTTTCGAGATTCAGACCCACAAGCCACAGCAGTCACAACATTCTGCTTTCTTCAACAAGATCTCATTACCCTGTCTTACCAAGACTACTCAAAAAAGTGCAGAGCTGTGCTCTGATCAAACTTCAGAGCTTTAATACCAGTGGAAGACACAAGCAAGACATCCATGGACCACACAGTCTTCTGTTGGCCCAACTTATCCTGCAGCAGCACTGAGCAGTGAAGGGTTAAGTGCCATCACATCCATTCATCTTATTTATGCAGTAGGTGCCCATGAGAAGTCGGGCTTTATCGACACGCATCCTGTAACGTTCTGGTTCTCCGTTTCACTTCAGGCACTTAACTACATCTGGGTGAGGACATGCTCCCCACTTCCCAAGCGAGCCAGCTGCACCCTTCACTCCCTCAAACACCAGTGACAAAAGCCTGCTCAAGAATATGCATCTGTTCCACGTATGGCTCCTACGGCTAATTTAAACAGCTTCCATATGTTGCCAAAAAACTGTGACCGAATGCCACTTGCAAATAAATGGGGAGATTGTCTGGCTTCCACAGAGAAAGGTTTCACCACGCAGCTTGGAGCAACAGCTCCTTTGTTCCCAGGTCTGCCTGAGCTTCTCCAGCCCCTTCCGCAGTCAGATGCTGCTGACTGGTCCAGAACTCTACCTCCTCCTGGGATCGTGCCACCACAGCAACATGGTTTATGGACCACCGTGAGTGAGCTTTGGAGAAGACCTGTAATGAACACCTCGACGTGTGAAGAAGGTCTATCAGATCAGGCACTGCAACCACCCCCTGTTCCTGGTTCGAGGAACTACTTACTCACAGGACAGGGATGCTTTTTGCTCAGCCCTCACCCAGACATCACCATCAGGTGCCAGGTTGTAGCTGTTGGTACTCCCCATGGCACAAATGAGGCTCTGGGGCTCCATGTAAGCTATAATTTCCTGTTTCCACATTTTGTTGTGCAGCCAAAATGAGCATCTCACTTTGGATGCACCCATTGTGTCTTCCCGCTCAGTTCCACCCCAGCAACACATCATTTGCCATATTACAGCCAGACCACATCCAAACTGGTGGTCTGTAGCTGGGCAGAGGAGAGGACCGAGCAGATAGGTAGGTAAGGCCTTCACTCAGGGGTACTGCTCTCCAAAGAGTAGATCTGGTCAGGGAAGCAGACAATAAATATCTCTATTTGGAAATTCAGGGGAGGCTCTTAGAAGGATTTAATAATCCAAAGGGGAAAAGTACATGGATGCCTCTATTTTCCTTGTCAATAATGGCACGTTATAACGGCATCCTGTTGTGGTTTGGGCACAAAAGTGCAATGCAGAACCTGTGGCTTCTGGAACAGACCCTGCACAGTAAAACCTGCCTCATCTCTTTAGACAAAATTTGCTGAAGCAGGCACCAAATAGATGCCCCAAAGAGGTGTTTCTCAGGCTGTCCTAGAAGAAGCAAAGCAATTGTTTTGGTCACAGAATCCAAGGTCAAGCTGGATGTCCCAGCCCCTCAGCCCAATGCTCCATCCATTACTGCAGCCAAGTGCTGGAGTTACCTTCCCTCTCTTGAAGTTCACAAGGCACTTCACAATGCTACAGAAAGCAGAAGATGAGGGTGTTCAGCTCCACGCTGAAGATGAGAGCATCCAGCTCCTTGCCCAAGTCAGGGGGATTCACATTCACCCATGCCATCCTACTCTTACACCTACTGGCCACCCCGAAGCATCTCCCCCACCTTCGGTGAAGCCAGGAGGGACCACAGACACAGTTAACCGAAAGTCCCCCTCGAATCCCACGTGGGGTGAAGCACGTGAAGAATTACTCATGCAATTGATTCACATGGTTTCCGTCATTCATAAATTCCTACGCAGAAAGGGGAGGCATCGGGTTCGCACGTAACCGACGCAGACAGCTGCAGATTTCCATAGGCACCAAGTGCCCGGGGGCAGAAGCCACTCCTGGCGTAATCCCATTAAACAGCTGGAATGAATGAAAGGGCTGTGCGACCCAGCCTGCTAACGGCAGCCGCCTCCGCCTCCTCCGCTGGCAGAGCAGGGTCCTCTCCAGTTCAGCCTCTTCCCGTGGCTCCCAAATTACAGGAGTTATTTCACGCCCTGAACCCCGCAGGAAGCCTGGAGCACACGCAAGGATGAGGCTACGCTGATGGGAGGCTACACTCAGAAAGCCCTAGGAACATACCCAGGTTCTCCATCGCAGCCTGATGTAGCTTTTGAGGACATCGCTGCAGAACGCACAAGTCTCCTCCTAAGCAGACATTAGGAGACTGGGGATAGAAGGAAAATGAACACATGGCCATCTCCAAAGGCAAGACAAAATATAATTGCTAGTAGAACCAGTTCCAGACTGGAATCAAAGGCAAATCTGAAGTCAGGAGGATCTCAGATAGAAGCTGTTTGGCATTTAGAGGCCTTCCATGGCATTCAGCACCGTTCACATCTGCCATGATGTGACAGAGTTGGCATAAAACCATGGCATTAAGTAACTTGAAGGAGGCACTGTTAATTCTTTACCTCCTAGGGAAGGCCAGAAAGAGAGGCCAGCCTCACTGAGCTGTCTCCTCATCCAGCAGGACTCACTTAAAGCATCCAGCAGAAGATGACATTCAACAAGGCTTATGCTTCATGCACAGGCAAATGTGGTCTACCCTCCACACCTCCACAAACCGCTAACTCATTCTTAGTGCCTTCCAGTCACATTTGGTCACTGGTACATAAAACCTTCATGGAAACTGGAGGGTCTCTCAGTGAAGATCAGCTACAGCCAGTTTGTTCTCCACCGGCTCAGTCCCTGATTCTCCTCACTTTGGACTCAATGATCTCAAAGGTCCCAATGTGGTTGGACTTAATGATCTCAAAGGTCCCTTCCAACCATGAATAGTCTGTGATTCTGTGAGAAGATGGAAGATGGGAGGGAAGACCATTCTCCTCAGGACCACCGATGCAGAGCATCAGCACGCACTCTGCTGTGGTGCCACTCAGCTGTCTAAAAGGCAAAGGTTTTATCATCTCATCCTCACTCAGTGGCCACCCCCTGCTCTGCACGAGAAGAAAAAGGATCCCTGTCATCACCACCCCCTTCACCCCACAGCTGGATCTCTTCCAGGAGCAGCCTAATGAAGCCATATAATTAGCAAATGCCCCAACGCGTAAGCAGGGCTGCTGCAAAAGCAACTTCAATTTTGACGTTTCCCAGCCTTAATAAAACGACTTTACACGGGGAATGAAGACAACTTCTTTGCCTGACAAGCTGTTTGTCCCCTCCAGATGGCAAACAGCCTAGTGTCAGGAGCGTGCCTGCCTTTGAAGCGGGAGGTTGCAGTTTGACAAAAGCAGGGGACCAAAGGGGAGAGGGGACAGAGCTGCTTCGGGGCAGCTGCCAGGATTTAACAGTGCCAGCCAGGTCTCCCTGTGTTAGCCTTGCTCTGAGGCAGTGAAGCCCTTTTATTTTTTTTGGCTCAGGCTCTGAAAACACTTCCCAGCCCCAGGCAGACCAACGTCAAGAGAAAACTCCAGCCCAAAGCACTGCAAACTGCAAATTGGTTCCAGTTTCTCCAAGCACCTTGCCACGAGCACCCCTGGGCATCAGCAGGGTCACCTGCACTGCTGGAAATAGGAAGGTACCAAAATTGGTAAGTGGCTCATTCATTGCAGAAGGACACTTGTGCTGGGCCAGAAAGAGGACCCATCACCCAGGCGTTTGCTCCAACGGCTGCTGGTTTCCAACACCTCCTGCTCCTCCAGAAGAGGATGGGGGGTTAGCTCAGCAGGAGAGCCTCAGGGAGTTGTAGCAAACCCCTTTTTCCCTCCCACCACTGGCAGAAAGGATCATAGAATCATAGAATCATTCAGGTTGGAAAAGACCCTTGGGATCATCGAGTCCAACCATCAACCCCACTCTCCAAATTCTCCCCTACACCATATCCCCCAACACCACATCTAAACAACTCCTAACACATCCAGGGATGGTGACTCAACCACCTCCCTGGGCAGCCTATTCCAGTGTCAATGTCAGAGATCTGCCCCCAGCTCACTCTCAGGGAGTAGGATTCCTGTGCCAGCTCTGGATCAGCAGAAAGCAAAATGCAAGCACTTTCCAGAAGGGCTGCCACCATCAAAACGAGTTTCCAGCTATTGTAGCAACCCAGCAGCAGCAGACAGGGGGTTAGCTCAGCAGGAGAGCCTGAAGGAGCTGTAGAAAACCCCTTTTTCCCTCCCACCACTAGCAGAAAGGATGAGCAGGGAGACCTGCCCCCAGCTCACTCTCAGGGAGCAGGATTCCTGTGCCAGCTCTGGATCAGCAGAAAGCAAAATGCAAGCACTTTCCAGAAGGGCTGCCACCATCAAAACGAGTTTCCAGCTATTGTAGCAACCCAGCAGCAGCAGATCTGCTCCCCCCCATCAGTTATCCCTCCACAGCCACATCAACATCACAACTTTTAACCCATCAAACGCCACTCCTCCCCTGCATGGTACACACCCCGACTTCAATACTGACCTTGCACAAGAGTAACACCACCATAAAGCAGCATTGCCCAGCATGAAGGTCTCCCTGCATTAGCCTTGCTCCGAGGCAGCAAAGCCCTTTTATTTTTTTTGGCTCAGGCTCTGAAAACACTTCCCAGCCCCAGGCAGACCAACGTCAAGAGAAAACTCCAGCCCAAAGCACTGCAAACTGGAAACTGGTTCCAGTTTCTCCCAGCGCCTTGCCACGAGCACCCCTGGGCATCGGCAGGGTCACCTGCACTGCTGGAAATAGGAAGGTACCAAAATTGGTAAGTGGCTCATTCATTGCAGAAGGACACTTGTGCTGGGCCAGAAAGAGGACCCATCACCCAGGCGTTTGCTCCAACGGCTGCTGGTTTCCAACACCTCCTGCTCCTCCAGAAGAGGATGGGGGGTTAGCTCAGCAGGAGAGCCTCAGGGAGTTGTAGCAAACCCCTTTTTCCCTCCCACCACTGGCAGAAAGGATCATAGAATCATAGAATCATTCAGGTTGGAAAAGACCCTTGGGATCATCGAGTCCAACCATCAACCCCACTCTCCAAATTCTCCCCTACACCATATCCCCCAACACCACATCTAAACAACTCCTAACACATCCAGGGATGGTGACTCAACCACCTCCCTGGGCAGCCTATTCCAGTGTCAATGTCAGAGATCTGCCCCCAGCTCACTCTCAGGGAGTAGGATTCCTGTGCCAGCTCTGGATCAGCAGAAAGCAAAATGCAAGCACTTTCCAGAAGGGCTGCCACCATCAAAACGAGTTTCCAGCTATTGTAGCAACCCAGCAGCAGCAGATCTGCTCCCCCCCATCAGTTATCCCTCCACAGCCACATCAACATCACAACTTTTAACCCATCAAACGCCACTCCTCCCCTGCATGGTACACACCCCGACTTCAATACTGACCTTGCACAAGATTAACACCACCATAAAGCAGCATTGCCCAGCATGGAGGTCTTCAAGCTGGACCCTTCTGATTCCCCTTGAGATTTTACACAGACCTGCAGTACTGTGAGAAAAAAAAGCTCTACCCACCCTCCATGCACCTGTGAGACAGGACAGAGCTCCCTGCCATTATCAGATATTAAAGACCAGAGAGCAGGAAAATCCACTGGTAAGAAGGGGTATTGCCAGGGTCTAGAAGTCTGAGCAAGTTCAGAAGTGTAATATTTAAGGTAGTCCAGGAAAATAAAGAATCGTAGAATGGGTTGGGTTGGAAGGCACCTTAAAGATCATCCAGTTCCAACCCCTTGGACACCTCCCACCAGACCAGGTTGCTCCAAGCCCCATCCAGCCTGGCCTTGAACCCCTCCAGGGATGGGGCAGCCACAGCTTCTCTGAGCAACCTGTTCCAGTGTCTCACAGTGACAGAATTTCTTCCTAATATCTAATCTAAATCTCCCCTCTTTCCATTTAAAACTATTACTCCTCATCTTGTCACTCCACTCCCTGATCAAGAGTCCCTCCCCATCTCTCCTGTAGCCCCTTCAGGGACTGGAAGGGGCTCTTAAGTCTCCCTGGAGCCTCCTCTTCTCCAGGCTGAACAACCTCAGCTCTCTCAGCCTGTCTTCACAGGAGAGGTGCTCCAGCCCTCTGAGCATCTTCATGACTCAGTTCCTAATGTACCATTCCTCAAAGCAACCAACGCTTGACAATTGCTTCTCCATACTCAACTGTACAAGTAACCTCATGTCCTTGTTTCATTCCTTTATCTGGACAATGCTGCCCAGCATCAGTCTTCATCAGACACATTCCAATACTCCACAGTATTTGTAGTACACACTGCAGTATGCCACTCCTGAGATACGCTGATATGATGGAGACTCTTGAACTACAAGGCTGCCAGAGGGGTGATGTTAACCCATCAATCCAATTTTACTCATCCAGGAGGAAACTGAGAGCACCTACTGACTGTCCATGTCATGGATATCAAGAGGAGCCATCTATAGATGCCACAACACAGAACTACCTGTCTATGTCCATCATACAAGCACAAAACAGGAGCCAAACTAAGCTGGGACTGGGTAAAGAACAACTTTATCATCTTTCTCAGGGATCAGACAGTAAAGGCACGATGTCCTTCCCTGAAATCAGGGCCATTGCAAACACAAGGTGCTCTCTGAAACCGTGCCTTCAGCCATAAAACATCACCAAAAACCCTGACAAAGTAACAGCAGTTTCAAACTCTCAGTACTAGAAGATGCCCAGATACCACAGTGGTGAGAACATCCCCTTCCTACACTGTCCTTCCTTCCATCACCTCCCGCCACAATTTTTTTAGACACTTCCCTGGAGAGGACAGGTGATGGGGGAGCAATGTCATGCACCTCCTCTGGTCATCCCCTCTCCACTGCAAGGAAATTAATGAGCACGTTCAAAATCATCCCTCAAACCTGAGTGGTCCCATACTCACCTGGCAAAAGCTCTGGGACTTCTCATCCCAGGAGGCCGTGGATGCCAAAAGCTTATGCAGGTTCAAAAAGAAAGCAGATGGAAGACGAAGCTCTCCAAGATCGTTACAGACAGAGAACCAACTCTGGCTCAGGGACTGGGGAGTCTACCACAGTCAGGGAGACTTTTTGGATGCATCACACTGTTTTACCCTACTTTTCTACACATCCCTTGGCATTTGCTACTTGGGGGAACAGGCTACTGAGTGTGTTTTGAGGCAGATCAGCCCATTCTTAAATATTAACAGTACATTTCCAAGAGATCATTTCAGCTTTAGCAAAGCTCCAAATACAAAGGAACAGATTTATAAGAGGCCTTTAGAAAGTATTTTCCAAGTCCTTATCCAAACCTTCAGGCTCCCAACTAACTTTAAAATTCTGGCCTGAATGGTGGAAAAGGAGAATTTTTTCTCATAAAGCATCTTTAATGAAACTGGCAGGATGTAATCATCTCTCTGGGATGCTCCTGGAGGGAAATCACATGCGGTAGATGTTGGGCATTGAATGGCAGGGCAAGGTACGTAAGCAGAGAAGGAATAACGTGGTTACCAGCTGGTAAACTACCGACACGAGAGCCACAAACCAGTCTTCATGGCCGGAAAGCTTCTCCCCTTCCACCCACTACCGGTTTTTTTTTATTCTGATCCAGCTCAGAGAGCCACAATAACAGGTTGGACGGTTCCTGCCAAACCCCAAAGCACCACAAAAGGTTTCAGAAAGGGAGGGGGGTGTTCAGAAGAGCTTGCTTTGCAAGGCCCAACTTCCAGACGGTGAGAGAGAAAAATGCAAGGCTGAAATCACCCCCCCAGACACATTCAGCTCGTTCAAAGCCTCCAGCAGGGGGATTTAGCCGGAGCTTAAAGCAGTTCTCTGTGACTCTTTGTCACAGGAGTGTAGGTACAAACAAACAGGAGCGGGGACAAAGGGAGTCAACACACATTTTATTAGTAAAAAGTTAATCGGCTTAAAGTGTGCAACTAAATAAGCAAAGCTTACATTAAAGTGACCCGCCAAGAAAAGACGCCATGGAAATAAAGTTATAGGAAATACAATATAGTCTCTATGTTCTTTTGTAATCCAGCATGATAAATATTCATGATTCTGGGTTAATGGGGTACCCAGCTCTCAGCCACCACAATAGTTTTTTGTTTATTCTCAAGACCATGAACTTTGGAACCATGAACCTGAATTTCAGGACTCTGCATTCATGCATGTTAGCAAAATTCGGGGCAAGGCAGGGGGATGGAGAGGACGCCAGGACCTTGGCTTGTGACAGTGTAACAGAGGTTGCTGGCTGGCTTTTGATAATGAATAACAAGAGCCCCAGGATGCAGGGGCCTTGTGGCGTGTCCCTCACCCTCTCTGCCTCACCACCAGCAGAAGGATGAGAGAAGAGGCACCACCTGCAACACAACCCTATCCCTCACCTCCAGCCTCTCCAAAAGGCTCATTCCAGAGTTTCTCTCTCTGGAGGATGTTGGCATCCTCAGGCCAGTCCTGGAAGAAGCAGCAGTTGCCTGTATTGCACAGCAGCATCACAGACCAGAAGAGAGGTCCACTCCTTAGACAGGAAGGAAAACCTGTAACCCCCCTAAACATAATCCCTTGAGCCTTCATATTGACTGAAAGAACATTCTGAAAGCAGTCCTGTAGGGAGAGGTCACCAAGTTCCAGCCCAGCATTCACACAGGATGGCAAACACCCTTCCAAAGCGTACTTTATCATAGAATGGTTTGGGTTGGAAAGGACCTTAAAGATCATCCAGTTCCCAACCCCCTGCCCTGGGCAGGGACACCTCCCACCAGACCAGGTTGCTCCAAGCCCCATCCAGCCTGGCCTTGAACCCCTCCAGGGATGGGGCAGCCACAGCTTCTCTGGGCAACCTCTTCCAGTGTCTCACCACCCTCACAGCAAAGAATTTCTTCCTGAAATCTAATTTAAAGCGTCCCAGACCTCTCTTGGCCAGCCCCACATCCAGTTGCTCCTTCAATGGTGCCACCTTCTGCTGATAGCAACACTGCCAGCTTTCCCAGTTTTGCGACAAGACCTTCCAAAGTCTCTACTCCAAACTGTATTAGTTTAATAAGTAATAACTATTAGTTTAATAACAGGTACAGGTTATTGCTCCCCCTTTCAAGACATATTAACAATCTTCGGGGTTAATGAAGGACATGAGGAAACTAGTTTTTTTAGAAAAAAAACAATCACATAGAAACTGAAAGTTCAAACCCTTGAAAGCAATACGAGGAAAGCAACTTTAAATACTGAATCTAACGCATTTTAAGACTCTTGAACTGGTTTGATTCCCCACATCAACTCACAACTAAAAGTGAAGGATATGATCCTGTACGTCTTCAGAAGTCCCATGGTGTGTCCCGCTCACCAAAGCACCACCCTCTTTCTCTACAAAAACTTCCCATTAGCTTTTCCCCCTTCTCCTGGTGCTGAACCATGTCAGAAAGTCTCCAAAGAGCCTGGTACCAAACTGCCAGGCCCCGTTTTGCTGCCGGCCAGGAGCACAGCTCTTTACTCCATGTCCCCATGGATCAGTTTGCTTGGCCTCCAAACAGAGCTCATGTCCCTTCACTGACCCCTCAGGGTTTAATTGCCTATTTTAGGGGAAGTGCAGCTCCCTTTAGGACAACCTAGATGACAAACCTTGCTGCAGCAAGCTTTATTTCTCCCCTGGGGCAGAGCTCCTCATCCTGATCAGCTGAAGCTGAGCAGCCACAGGACAGGCAGTGCAAAGGCCAACCAATTTCTTCAGAATAGGGCTTCTTGTAACAAGACAAAAATCTAACAGAAACAACAATGCTCTCTTCGGTTTTAGGTCTTTGACACTTCAATTGCAATACTTCTGCACAGGACTACCATAAAATATTCATACATCCAGAGGAGGAATTTAGCAAGAACTGTGAAAGCTGAGAAATTATTACAAAAAGGTTTACTTTTGGAAGGGAAACTATTTCTCCAACTAATGAAATATCACCTACCAGTCTGCCTTGAAACACAGAAAGGCTCTGTCTAAAAATCAAATATAAAAAAAAACCAGCAAAAAGACTTCTCAGAACGGAGGTGACCTGCCCAGAGAGCGTGTGTTCAGCATTTACCTTTGTAATATTTTATCTTTGCATTAGCACAAAGACAACTGTCCAGAGGGAGGAATATACAGCTGTGCACAGGAGGAAGGGAACTCATTGGGAAGGAAACATTTTCCACGTTCCCCATGTGGAATTTCATGCAGAATGTCCTGTTCTTCCTGAAACAGGGGACACCCCCATGCCCTCCCTCCCAGCTCCAAGGACATGGCTCTTCACTCTTGCCCATCTCTGCCTGTAATGATGAGCCTGTGGGACAGCCCAAACCTGTCAGCTCCTTCCATTTCACACCAAGCAGGGGAAATACTCAGACGTTGCAAAAACATCAGGACCCAGCTGCTAGCACTGCCCAAGAGGACAGAAGGAGCTGGCACACCTGATGGTTTGAGGGTCTCCACTTTATTCATGCTTGCAAACCCCACCACAAACTCCCCTCTGCCAGGAGATGAGGGAATGTTCAACGGGCAAAGTGGGCAGAAGAACAGAAAATGCTCTTCTCAATGTCAAGACAAAAAAAAAAAAAAAAAGAAAAAAGAGGGCAGCCTGAAGTTTTACTCCTCACGTCAACATCCCATTACTAACCAGCGGTTCACCTTGACAACAAAGCTTTCCAAGAAAAGGCAGACTCAGGCACTCGAGCAATGGCTTTAGGAGATCCCAGCTCTCTGCCCAGGAAACAGCTAAAAAAAAAAAACCCAACCCACCCAGCATATCACATATCACCTTCTTACTGAAGCATGACAAAGAAGAGAATATATGGCAGAAGAGGCCAAAGAGGGGAAAAACAGAAATCAATAGGATCTAACAGAGCGTGACGGAAAATCACTTCCCCCATAAAAAGAGGTTACTTGCCAGGTTAATGAATCTTTTCTGTTCTGTACTTAGACACCCAGGAAATGGAAGGGGTCAGAGGAGCAGTGTGGGTGGGAATGCAATCCCTAGAACATGCTTTCAAGAACAATCAAAGGTTAGAGATTAAATCCAGGCAGCGGTCAACTGCACAACACGTCGGCAGCCCCACACACGGGCCAGCTGCAGCTCGGAGCAAAAATACACTTCCAACATCAACAGCACAGCAACAACAGGCTTCTCTCCACTGCAAAAACCAGCCCAACAGGTCACCCCAGCCACCCCCCAAAGGGTCAGCCCCAAGAACTGGTCTACAGGTCTCCGAGTAACTGCAATAAAACCACAGAAACCAGACAGCCCCAGAAGTCACACGGTGCAAATAGCTCAGAAAGCTCTTAGTCCTGCAGCCAAAACTTCTCAAAACTCACTTTTATGCCAAAATCTGTGCCTTACTCTTGCCAGGAACGCACAGGCAGCAGGCAAACCAGCAGGGAAGTGACCGGACAACGGCAGGGTACAAGATCTGGTGGCCACTGAAGCCTGAACTCGGCCTCTGGACTATCAAACACATCCGAAACCAGGTGTATGTAGCTTTGAACAACTTCTTTCTGACTGGAGCTCTACTGAGAGGGTCCATAGAAGTGAAGACTCCACTGTTTTATCACTCTCCTGCCCACATCCAGCGTGAGCTACTGACAACAGGTCACCCAAGGAGTAGCTCTACTTGGGCTGAAGACATTCGCTAAGGGAAATGGAGGTGGGTGCATGACTTTCATCGTTTTCAAGATCATTTAACTCATAGGTCACTATATTAAGTTCCCCCACTGCTTGCCAAGACCATTTACCAACTGCTGTTTCTCACTTGAGCCCAGTAGAGCTCAAATGCCTTTGTCCAAGCTTCTCTTGCAGCAGTTGCCTCATCTGCTACCCACTACCCAGCTTCTGCAACAGAGACATGGACAACGCAGCCAAAGTCCCCTTTGATACCCCTGTTTCATGTAGTGTCAGGGTAGACATGTTGCACAGGACGGCTGTTTGAGGGAGGCAGAGTTCCAGGTCACACCATTGGAGTCTACCTTCATGCCCAAGGAACACCACAAGCTCCCAAGCAGCCCTAATGCTGGCATTCCTGCAAGAGGGAGTTTTGACTTGGCAAGTCCACTACCTCTAAGTGTTCTTATATCCGGGGAATTTTAAAGCAAAACCAATGCCTTTCTGAACCAATACCTTCATCCCACAGCATCCTGCCGACACACACATCAGCCTGGTCAGTCCTCTATGTCCACAAGAGACATCTGCTCCTGGAGCAGGGACCGGCCCTTCTGTCGGGTACAGCCACTGCTGGTGGAGGCAGAGCACAGTTTGCACATAAATCTCTCTCCTCCAAACTCTGAAATGGGTCAACAACCCCCCAAGGAGGTCTCACCTGAAATTCAGCCTGCAAAAAACCAGCCAAAACAGTTAATTTTGGCAAAGTTCTGAGCAAATGAAAGCACTGCTGCTGAGGCAATGCCATTTGCTGACAGCGCTACCCAAAGTTCAAAGTCACGCCGATGAGGAGTGGGAGATTGGGAGCACCCATGAGGCCTGGAGAAAGGTCCTTCTCAGCACCCTCCAACCAGCTTCTAATAGGGAGACAAAGGGACTCAACCGCGCTCCAACTCTAACTCTACAGGAGGAGGCACGTTGCTCAGCAGCCCCGAACCCGTGCCGTGCGACACGGCGGTACGGTTTGCTCTGCAAACAGCTTTGGGGGGTTTGCGGATGGGGAGGTTAAACAGATGCTTTGTGCTTGGGTGCTGACATTTGCACGAAATGCAGAATGAGTGGAGAGGAGGCGAATTTCCGCTCGGGTCTAAAGCTGAGCTGATTCATGGACCGGCAGCAGCTGCGGGTCTCTGACAATTCCTATCAGTCAAACCAGAGGGTGATTTACCAGCAGGCTGGGGTTTCACGTGGGCTTCCTTCAACACACAGTTGAACATTTCTCTCCATTCCGTGCTGGGCTGACACAAACTGGCCAAGAAAGAGCAATCAATCATTGAGAGTTCTTTAATCAAGGGCTTCCTTGCACATTTAAGCAGTTTCTATTGACAGGGAACCTTCCTGTTCAGGAAGTGCTAGAGTGGATCTGAACATCAAAGTACAGGCGCCCTTGGAGATCAGCATTTCTGGGAGCTCAGCTACAACAAAGGAGGGGGGGGAAAAAAAACCAAACAGTTTTGGTTCTGTTCGCTGAATCAAAACAACAGCCAGTTTCTGCTCAACCACCCATCCCTTCTGAGCAGTGAAAGCACATTTCAGCACTAATTGAGCATGTACCTGCAATACTAGTGATTCAGGACAACCAGGTTGTTCAATACCAGAGGTGCCTCCTTCCTTCCAAGGTTGCCCATCTCCAAAAAGAGCACCCAGACCTCAGGTCAGTGTTTTCCCCAGTCCCAACACCATCTCCTTGGCCAGAGACAGCTCTGGACTGTGATTCACAGAAGCCAGCCCCACAGTTTCCCTTTGGTTACTCAAAGGAAAGGGGACATCAGGACATCAGACCACCTATGAGAGCTAACAGCCCGTTGCACAGAACTGGCCCATCACACCCAACACAGCA
Source organism: Calidris pugnax (assembly GCF_001431845.1). Classification (NCBI taxonomy): domain Eukaryota; kingdom Metazoa; phylum Chordata; class Aves; order Charadriiformes; family Scolopacidae; genus Calidris; species Calidris pugnax. The sequence goes on from NW_015091042.1 coordinate 5,159,388, forward strand.
GGTAAACACACACCATAGCACAGGGCTGCTCTTCAGTGAGCGAGGATGGGAGGACCTCCTGAGCACAGGGAGAAGAGCATGAGTTACTCCTTGGGTGGGAGAGGAGATGGGGCACCCCACAGCCTGGGGGGAGAAAGCAGCGCAGAACACCCAAAGGGAAAGCAGAGAAGGATCTGAGTGATCCTCCAGGCAGGGACCAGAGAGAGCTTCAGGAAAAGGGAGATGGGGGAACATCTGAAAGAGATCTGTAGGAAACACAGAGGGAAGAGGGCAGAGAGCACAAGGGTCTCTGCAGCAAAGGCAACAAAAATAAATAAAGAAATGGACATATTCAAGAAAAGAGGGTAGAAAATCCAGCATCTCAAGCACACAGCACCTGTGATATGTACAAATGCGTGAGCCTGAACACGCTGCAGCAGGTCATTTGGAGTTACCCAGCTCTTCCCCACTCAGACCAGGACAGCAGCTTCTCACCTGGGGGACACCCAGGGGCACAGTGTTAGCAAGTGAGAAAGAGGTGGCTTTACCAGTACAACACAGCCAGCTCTTGGGTTCACCGCTCAGCAAGGCGCAGACACACGACACAGGGAGAAGAAAAACTCCAAGCATGGAGGTAGAACATACTTACACAAGCAGAAAGTGCCTCAAACCAAGATCCTTGGCTCTGTGGACTTGTGAAGCCTGGAAGAATTGCAGCACAGTTCCCAAATACCTCTGGCTGGGGCTCTGTGACTTACTAATCTCACACCACAGAACACCTGGGGAAGGAGAAGTCTTCATTGATTGAACCTGTGTGGGCTGTGGTCAAGGGCATACACCTGTGAACTGTTCCCAGGCCACAAAGTTCAGTAAAAGCTCTACAAAGGATGTTGGTGACAAGCAACCATAACAACTCCAAACACCTCTTCCCCATCCTCTCAGGCTTCTTTAAGGAAATAAAATCCCCTGTCCTAAGCTTGCCCATCCCTCACCTTGTCCATTGCTACATCCCAAGGTGTAGGTATAGCACCCAGTGTTACATCTCACGTGGGATAAGCAGACCCAACACAACCCCAAGAGATGTCAAAGATCAAGCCCAGGCTTCTTTAAGGAAATAAAAGCCCTCTATCCTAAGCTTGCCCACCCCTCACCCTATTTTTTGCTACGTCCCAAGGTGTAGGTATAGCACCCAGTGTTACATCTCACGTGGGATAAGCAGATCCAACACAACCCCAAGAAATGTCAAAGATCAAGCAGAGTTTTGTCAGATCCCAAGCAGCCACCTAAACACTGGAAGGACTCCAGACATGGATCTCAAGTGCTCCTTTGCCCAGGGATCATAAGGTTTTGCCCTCAAATTCCCCAGGTGAATGGCTTCTGTACCTGGGAGTCTCAAGCTGCAGGAAAATGGTTGGTGGTTGTTTTTTCTTTAAGCCACAGCCATTAGCTTGCTCTTGGCTAGGATTATAATAAAATCCACCTTAAACCTTCCCTTTGAGGAGAAGGCTTCTGCTGCAGCTATACCTCACTGCAGAACACAGCCTCCCCGACGGCATCGCCGAACGCTCGTAAAGACGGGGTGTCTCCAGCCCTCACCCACCTGTTTTCCCTTCCGTGGCTGCTGTCACCTCCCCAAAGCAGGTAAATTAAAGGCTGAACAGTCTGTTCTCTCATTCTTTCCCAGACCACCCAAAACGGCTCCTTACATCTCACGTGGGATAAGCAGACCCAACACAACCCCAAGAGATGTCAAAGATCAAGCACGGTTTTGTCAGATCCCAAGCAGCCACCTAAACACTGGAAGGACTCCAGACATGGATCTCAAGTGCTCCTTTGCCCAGGGATCATAAGGTTTTGCCCTCAAATTCCCCAGGTGAATGGCTTCTGTACCTGGGAGTCTCAAGCTGCAAGAAAAAGGTTGGTGGTTGTTTTTCCTTCAAGCCACAGCCATTAGCTTGCTCTTGGCTAGGATTATAATAAAATCCACCTTAAACCTTCCCTTTGAGGAGAAGGCTTCTGCTGCAGCTATACCTCACTGCAGAACACAGCCTCCCCGACGGCATCGCCGAACGCTCGTAAAGACGGGGTGTCTCCAGCCCTCACCCACCTGTTTTCCCTTCCGTGGCTGCTGTCACCTCCCCAAAGCAGGTAAATTAAAGGCTGAACAGTCTGTTCTCTCATTCTTTCCCAGACCACCCAAAACGGCTCCTTCAACTTCCTGCTTGAGCGTTTAACCCTTTCTGCAGCCTACTGGGGACAGGGGGGAAACATAGGGGGAACGGCTACTGGTGAGAGCTTTCTCCTTCCTCTATAAATGTTAAGTGTCAGCACTGAGGAATCCACAAACTGGGTTCTGTCCCACATTCTTCCCTCCAAGCACATGTGTAAGTACTGGGGGAAAAGAAAGGAGGAAAAAAACTTTCTCTTCTGGAAGCCCACATGACTTCAGATGTCAGGAGACCAGGATTCAGGTCCCAACACCACCACACTGACCACCCTTGGGTAAGCTGTTGGCTCCCGCCACCGTCTTCTACAACTCAGAGCCCCACACCAGAGGCACTGGCCACTCACCCAGACCTTCCACACCAGCTCAGAGGCTTCAAAGCTTTACGGATGATCCATAAATTGCAAATGAGATTCCTCCACAGACATCTGGGATTCCCAAGGAAAGGGCAAGTTGGCACATGCTCTGCCAGTGATCCCACCATTGCCAAACCAAAGAGGAACATGGCATCGCCTGTTTGGCCTGGGAATCAAGACTTGCAGGTTGGCCCACGTTTGGACATGGTCAACCTATAGACAGGACATGCCACACGAGAATAAACTGCCACACCAGAGCAGACAGAACTGTGCCAAAAAACAGGGGACTCCAAGCACAGGACACCCTCAACGGTCCCCCATCCTGGGAAACGCCAGGCCTCGGGAAGCAACGTTGCACCTCCAGCTCAAAAAAGGGCAGGAGGCACCATACTAGGAGCCGAAGTACCCAGGAACCAAGATGCTGAGACCAAACTGCAGCTTGTTCTCCTCTTCTGCTCATTTGGTAAGTGGAAAAGAGCCTTGTCACAGGCTTGCCACTGGATGGAATGCGTCATCGAGCCTGCAAATACCCAGGGGACAAATTATTCAGGGCCCAGCTCCCCTTCCTATTTATGTCTCCCACCTCCCCCTTCTTGACTCCAGTTGGACTATACCCTCTCCAGAGGTCACTTTGAACCTCGCAGATTCTGCTCTTCACCTCAAATTAAAGTTCACATAAGCTTGCACCAAAATAACTACCAGAACAAATTGCAGCCTATTTAATTCCTTTGGTTCCAGTTTGCCTGAGGAGCCCCAGAAGGATGTGCTTGGGCTTTATTTTTTTTACCAGACATCTGTAGTTCAGTTTCTCCTGCTGCCTGGCTGCCAGGCAGCCTCACTTGGACCTGGGTGTCTTTGGGTGGACCCTTTGAGCAGCAGATCTGTCCAAAGCAGGGGTCAGGCTTACGACATTTTTCCATCTGTAATGGAGCAGATCCGGGCAGGAACCTTTGCACCTTTCCCTTGGACAAGCTCCAGTGACCCACCACACACAACACTCAGCAAAACCCACCCGGCAGAGTCAGCACTGGCACCTCAACCCCTGGCATCTCCAACCCACAGCACAGCCCTCCCTCAACTGCCCCCTTTATCAGCCTTTTGGGCATTTTGCCCTCTCTCCCTACCCTACCAAAAAGGCAGGAAAGCAGCCACAGACAGGGAAAAGGAAATCCTGGATGGCTGGAGTTAGGAGGTTGAGCAGCAGTGGAGTTACAGCCGACCAGCTGAGCCCTGGTAACTGGACACGTGGATCCAAGTCGCTGCAGTG
>NW_015091042.1:5163337-5170008 GCF_001431845.1 Calidris pugnax
AAGCCACAGCCATTAGCTTGCTCTTGGCTAGGATTATAATAAAATCCACCTTAAACCTTCCCTTTGAGGAGAAGGCTTCTGCTGCAGCTATACCTCACTGCAGAACACAGCCTCCCCGACGGCATCGCCGAACGCTCGTAAAGACGGGGTGTCTCCAGCCCTCACCCACCTGTTTTCCCTTCCGTGGCTGCTGTCACCTCCCCAAAGCAGGTAAATTAAAGGCTGAACAGTCTGTTCTCTCATTCTTTCCCAGACCACCCAAAACGGCTCCTTCAACTTCCTGCTTGAGCGTTTAACCCTTTCTGCAGCCTACTGGGGACAGGGGGGAAACATAGGGGGAACGGCTACTGGTGAGAGCTTTCTCCTTCCTCTATAAATGTTAAGTGTCAGCACTGAGGAATCCACAAACTGGGTTCTGTCCCACATTCTTCCCTCCAAGCACATGTGTAAGTACTGGGGGAAAAGAAAGGAGGAAAAAAACTTTCTCTTCTGGAAGCCCACATGACTTCAGATGTCAGGAGACCAGGATTCAGGTCCCAACACCACCACACTGACCACCCTTGGGTAAGCTGTTGGCTCCCGCCACCGTCTTCTACAACTCAGAGCCCCACACCAGAGGCACTGGCCACTCACCCAGACCTTCCACACCAGCTCAGAGGCTTCAAAGCTTTACGGATGATCCATAAATTGCAAATGAGATTCCTCCACAGACATCTGGGATTCCCAAGGAAAGGGCAAGTTGGCACATGCTCTGCCAGTGATCCCACCATTGCCAAACCAAAGAGGAACATGGCATCGCCTGTTTGGCCTGGGAATCAAGACTTGCAGGTTGGCCCACGTTTGGACATGGTCAACCTATAGACAGGACATGCCACACGAGAATAAACTGCCACACCAGAGCAGACAGAACTGTGCCAAAAAACAGGGGACTCCAAGCACAGGACACCCTCAACGGTCCCCCATCCTGGGAAACGCCAGGCCTCGGGAAGCAACGTTGCACCTCCAGCTCAAAAAAGGGCAGGAGGCACCATACTAGGAGCCGAAGTACCCAGGAACCAAGATGCTGAGACCAAACTGCAGCTTGTTCTCCTCTTCTGCTCATTTGGTAAGTGGAAAAGAGCCTTGTCACAGGCTTGCCACTGGATGGAATGCGTCATCGAGCCTGCAAATACCCAGGGGACAAATTATTCAGGGCCCAGCTCCCCTTCCTATTTATGTCTCCCACCACCTCCCCCTTCTTGACTCCAGTTGGACTATACCCTCTCCAGAGGTCACTTTGAACCTCGCAGATTCTGCTCTTCACCTCAAATTAAAGTTCATATAAGCTTGCACCAAAATAACTACCAGAACAAATTGCAGCCTATTTAATTCCTTTGGTTCCAGTTTGCCTGAGGAGCCCCAGAAGGATGTGCTTGGGCTTTATTTTTTTTACCAGACATCTGTAGTTCAGTTTCTCCTGCTGCCTGGCTGCCAAGCAGCCTCACTCGGACCCGGGTGTCTTTAGCTGGACCCTCTGAGCAGCAGATCTGTCCAAAGCAGGGGTCAGGCTTACGACATTATTCCATCTGTAACGGAGCAGATCCGGGCAGGAACCTTTGCACCTTTCCCTTGGACAAGCTCCAGTGACCCACCACACACAACACTCAGCAAAACCCACCCGGCAGAGTCAGCACTGGCACCTCAACCCCTGGCATCTCCAACCCACAGCACAGCCCTCCCTCAACTGCCCCCTTTATCAGCCTTTTGGGCATTTTGCCCTCTCTCCCTACCCTACCAAAAAGGCAGGAAAGCAGCCACAAACGGGGAAAAGGAAATCCTGGATGGCTGGAGTTAGGAGGTTGAGCAGCAGTGGAGTTAACAGCCCACCAGCTGAGCCCTGGTAACTGGACACGTGGATCCCAGTAGCTGCAGTGATTTAGGAGGTTACTGCCCTGGGCTGTGGGTCCTGCCTTGCTTGCTGGAGATTATTGCACCCTGAGCTAAGGCAACAGAGAGGGAACATGTGCCAGGTTTTTCACTCCCAGACTAGCAGATGAACCATCGACAGCCTGCACTCAACCTCGGGGCATGAGCTGCAAGGATGAGGAACTGGCAAGCTTTCATTTCGTAACCTGCCAGATCTAAATCCATCACGGCCTCTGGGTCACAGCCATTAGCCTGCAGCAAAAAAAAAAAAAAAAAAAAAAAAAAGTAGTTTTAACAGCTTTGGAAAACACGTTAAGTGGAGCAGCAGTTGGTCTAAGAGCCTGCACACAATCTGCAGCCACAAGACCATGCCCAGGAGCCCGTGTCCACAGCAGCAATGGAAATATCCTTACAAGCCTCACAGTGCCCACAGGACCATCAAAAACTTCCCCTCACAAAACATATCGGGCACCCCAGCTTTTCACAGCAGGTCTGCAATCACGCCCGCCAGCCTCACAGTGCCCACAGGACCATCAAAAACTTCCCCTCACAAAACATATCGGGCACCCCAGCTTTTCACAGCAGGTCTGCAATCACTGCCCTCTCGGCCAGGCACGCTTCTAGACTAATATTGACACTGTCCCACCAGGGGAGAAGCTCAGGCCCGAGGAAGTTAAGATGACTTATCACTGCTACAGAACATCAGGAAGAGAGCGTGATAGGCTTCCTGTTACAGAATCACAGAATGGTTTGAGTTGGAAGGGATCTTAAAGATCATTGAGTTCCAAGCCCCCTGCCCTGGGCAGGGACACCTCCCACCAGACCAGGTTGCTCCAAGCCCCATCCAGCCTGGCCTTGAACCCCTCCAGGGATGGGGCAGCCACAGCTTCTCTGGGCAACCTCTTCCAGTGTCTCACCACCCTCACAGGAAAGAATTTCTTCCTGAGATCTAAGCTAAATCTCCCCTCTTTCAGTTTAAAACCATTACCCCTCATCCTATGGCTCCAGTCCCTGATCAAGAGTCCCTCCCCATCTCTCCTGTAGCCCCTTTAGGTACTGGAAGGCTGCTATGAGGTCTCCCCAGAGCCTTCTCTTCTTCTGGCTTAATAACCCCAACTCTCTCAGCCTGTCTTCACAGGAGAGGTGCTCCAGCCCTCTGAGCATCTTCATGGCCTCCTCTGGACCCATTCCAACAGGTCCATGTCCTGACATGGCCCGTCTTGGAGCGATGACTCCATTAGAGAGGTCTCCACCTCGTTTCATTTACAGAAACAGATCTCTTCACTCGTTCACCTTGGGTGGACTGACCCTTTGGGGTGGTGCTTTCAGCAGTAAACTCCTGCTTAACTCTGTTAATGGTCTAACATTGGAAGAGGAAGAAGGCTGTGAGGGCAAGGCAAGGGGAGAAGGAGAGGCAGGGTCTAACACAGGTCCATGTGGCAAAAGCCTTGCTTGCTCATTTTTTGGGGCTGACTCGAAAACCTGGAGCCACTCAGTGCAGAGAGACAGGTACAGGGCATGTGAGGAGCTCCTTGTAGCCCAAGGACTCTGCACTTTAGGTCGATACAGCCCAAGGGGAAAGAAACTGGATCTGAGAGCCAGAAAGCACAGCCGGTCTGGACAGACTGACAGAGTCTGAGTCCCATCATCCACAGAAAAGAAGACTGAAACCCGAGAGAGCCGGTAACGGTGCTCACCGGTGAGAAGGGCTACAGCAGAGCAGAAGGCACCGTGCTGTCCTCCCACAGCCTCGCAGACTGGGGGAAAAAAAGCAGGTTTAAATGGCAGGACTGGAGCCTGGGGAAAGCCAAAGCGACGCCGGGCAAGGCTGCCTGGCAGCCCCCGCGGCAGACAGAGGTGTGCCAGCCCTGGCAGAAACACCAGCCTGGCTCTGGGCTCCAGGAAAGGGCTGTGTGACCCCCCCAGAGGTCCATGTTCATTCCTTCCTCTCTACGGGCAAGAAGATGCTGGAAGAGCGTTAGAGAAAAAGGAGAAAGTATTATTTAAATTCTGAGAAGTCAGAACGTAAAGATCATTTCTGCGCCTGATCCTGGCTGAATCGAACTGACAGGAATAACACACATACGGTTCTTCTGCCCGCCAGGAGGGGAGGTGAGGATGGGCTTAGATGATCTCCAGAGGTCCCTTCCAACCCCATATCATTCTGTACCACGGAGGCAGGCTGCTGTTTGCAGTCCAGGCTCTTCTCTGCATCCATGCAGAAGTGAGAGGCAGAGAGCCTGGACGATGAGGGACTGCAGGAGACAGAAAGGGTCTTACAGCACAGGCAGGTAAGTGGCAGGTTGGGGAAATAATTAATTTTTTTTTCCCTTTTCTGCCACAGTTTCCCTGTTGGACGTAGGTAAGTCAATTAAAGTAAATGTTGTCTGTGTGGTCCTTAAAAGAGCATCCCTCATCCTCTGCATACTTGACCCGACAGTGATACCCAACAGTCCCAAGTGGAAGTGAGACCCACCAGAGATGGTACCGTACTTTTGAGGAGAAATAGATAATATAGATTATCTAAGGGTATAGATTATCTAAGGATATAGATAAATATATCTAAGGAATCTATTACCTAAGGATAATAGATTTTCAGATGGGAAAGCCAAAGCACTGTACCTGCAGCTCTCCAGGTCTGAGCCATAGCTCTGTCACTAACAACTACTTTCCTTGGAAAGACAGACAGACAAATTCATCACCATTCAGAAGGAGCCACAAACACAGTAAAGCAGGTTTGGGTGGGCTGGGTCCCATACTGATTAAAAAAGGATTTAAAAAAAACCCCACCAAACCACAGATCAAATCAGTTACTGATCAAGGGAATGTTTAGTGCAAAAAGCCAAAGCACTGTACCTGCAGCTCTCCAGGTCTGAGCCATAGCTCTGTCACTAACAACTACTTTCCTTGGAAAGACAGACAGACAAATTCATCACCATTCAGAAGGAGCCACAAACACAGTAAAGCAGGTTTGGGTGGGCTGGGTCCCATACTGATTAAAAAAGGATTTTAAAAAAAAACCCACCAAACCACAGATCGAATCACTTACTGATCAAGGGAATGTTTAGTGCAAAAAAAATACTGTGGAGAGAAGAGGAAAGAGTTGGATTTTGGAATAAAATCCAGCATGCAGCCTGTGTACAAGGCCAGTTAAACAACTTGCAATAGAAGGCAGAGGGGCTCTGATAGACACTGCTCGTCTCGTGAGCCGATACGGCCACCAGTCCCCTAAAAAGCAATCAGGAGAGAGCTGATAACGAGGGACACTATCACCAAGGGACACTGGGGAACAGCCAGGAGGGCATTCACAAGGGAGGGGGGCAAAACCCCACCTCAAAAGAGAGACCAAGAACATGGCACACAAAGAAAACTCCTTTTTTTTCTTCTTTTTTTTTCTTTTTTTGCCCCCCCAATTGCTACAGTATTAAGAAACCAGGACTTTTGCACAAAGTTGCCTGGAAATGGAAGAAGACTAACAAGGTATCGATCTCCCAGCAGAGAGGCAATTCACAAGAGCACAACGTTTCCCCCATAAAGTGGAAGGAAAAGGGAGCAACAACCACACCAAGAACACGACCCCCCCCGTCTCCCGGCGAGAAAACCTGGGTTCAAATTAAGCCCGTAGGGATTGACAGAAGCTCTTTTGGAGAGACCAACCGGTGCAAAGGGGGTCACGGCGAGCTCCAAAACAACTCGGCGCAGTCCAAAACGGGAACCAAAAACTCCGGGAAAAGGAGAGAGGGAGGGAGGGATGCGGCAGCTGGAGGGATGCGGTGACTCAAACGGAGGCAACTCTTAAAAGTCTCTGGGTTCACCGGGAGGCTCGGCCGGACCCGGGGCTCTCCCTGCCCGCCGGGAGAGCCCCCCCTTCCCTCCCCGGGCTGGGGCAGCGGTAACCCGCGGAGCTCCGGTGCGCTCCCCGCCCGCGACTCGGGGCCGGAGGGAACCCCGGGACAAGTTGGAACAGCTGCCAACAGGCTGGAAAAATGCAGGGAAAAGGCTCAGATGGGCGAGAAGGGGCGGGGGGGGGACGAGGGGGAGAAGACACCCCACCAAAACAGCGCAGCGCCGGGCATTTCCCGGGAGATTTGGCCCGGGAGGGGCGGGTAACAGGTGGGGGAGCGGGAGATTATTTTTTTTTAAAAGACCCCAGGCCGATTTATCCCCTTTTTATAAAAAAAAAAAAAAACCAAAAACCAAATTTTTTTTTTTTTTTTTTTTTTTAAAAAACCCAACAAAACAAACATTCGAGGCTGTGACTCACAGGTAAGAGAGGAAGGTGGGGGGCAACGAGAACCCCCCCATACCTTTCCCCGGTGGGACGGGGGAGCTCCCCGTGTGCCCGGCTGAGATTTGGGGATGCCCAGGCGGTTTCCCACCTCTGCCAGGTGAACCCGGAGCCGGTCCCGGTGGCCACTGGAGTCTCCAAAATAGATGTTGGTAGGATCTACCTGTCCACCGTCACCATCCTTACAAACTTCTCCCGGAGTTGCCCCCCCTTCCCAAAAAAAAAATCCTCCCGCTTCTCTTACCGGCTTTACAAGGGTCTCGGTACTCCATCAGCTGCTCCTCCGGTTGTTCCCCCACCGTGAAGGCGGTTCCTCGTCCTCCCGTCCCGGTTGTAGGTAGGAGTAAAAGGGATAAAAGCAAACGGCGGAGGGGGCCGGCCCCGCGGCCCATAGCGGCGGAGAAGGGCGGCACGGCTACCCCCGGGATGCGGGCACTGCAGCCCCGCCACCGCCGCCGCGGGAACCGGCGGGGCGGGG
>NW_015091042.1:5170066-5173073 GCF_001431845.1 Calidris pugnax
GGGGGGTCGGGGGGTGGAGAACCCCATAAATTTCCCCACTTGACCACAAAACCTCGTTATAATACAGATAATGATTAAAAATTGTTAAAAATATTGATTATCGTTGAGTAATTGGGGTGGTTTTAATTGTGTCCCCCCAAAAAATAAATCAGCGCTTCTGAGAAATATCCCATCTCTTGCAGGGGAAAAAACCCCAAAACAACAAAAAAAACCCCCATGGGGTGGAGAAAGATGGGGTGACCCCCTCTCCCTCCTCCCCATCCCCTAAATTGACAATAAATTAATTAAGTAGGAAAATAAATGGGGAGTTAAGAAAGGTGGGACAAAACCTGAGGATGTGCCTCTGTTCCTCACCTCCCCCCCCTTCTCTTTTTGAGGGCATTCTGGCAGTTTTCAGGGGGCAACTGAGGTGGGGGGTGTCCTACTGGAAATTTGGGGGGTTGGGGATGATTCGTATCCCGCCAGGTGTGGGATATCTCATGTGCAAGAACTTCTGCTGTGTCAAAGGCCACCCCATGGTGTCTAAGCTGGTGGACCACAGACATACGGTATCTCAGGGGCATCTTTGAACAGCAGGAGCACCTTGAAAAGGCTGCCCAGAGAGGTGGTGGAGTCTCCTTCTCTGGAGACATTCCACACCCACCTGGACACGTTCCTGTGCAACCTGCTCTGGGTGGACCTGCTTTGGCAGGGGGTTGGACTAGATGATCTCCAGAGGTCCCTTCCAACCCTAAGTGATTCTGTGAAAGCATCATTCTTGGGGTCTACTGGTTTGTGGCGGAGGTAAGTCCCCACAACGGGGATGTCTCTGCTACTCAAACAGTGACTCCAGTAGGGAAATGGCAGATGCCCAAAGCCCAGCCACCTCACTGGATGCTGAAGAGTCTTAAGAGTCATAAAATCATAGAATTGCCCGGGTTGGGAGGGACCTTTCAGATCATCAAATCCAACCATCAAGTCAACACTGATAAAACCCATCACTAAACCATCTCTAAGCACCACATCTGCCCAGCTTTTAAATGCCTCCAGGGATGGCGATTCCACCAAAGCCCTGGTGAGCTGTCTCACAAGGTCCAGGTGTTCCAGTCTGGATCCAGCACTCCACGGACACTGCTCAGACAAGACGTTATGGTCCGAGGCTGCAGCAACAGTTATGGGTCCCTCACCTATCTTCATGCCGTTCCACAGACTCAGCATGAAGCAAAGACATTACAGATGGTGAGCAGAGGAGGGCTGAGGAGTGGACAAGCCCAGTGGGAGGTTCTTGGGGTGAATGTGGACACCACAATCTCCCCGTGCTCCATCAATCCTCCCTCTTCCCTTCACCAACTGCATACTTCCAAGCTCCTACAGCAGGACCTTCGAGCAGTGTTTCTTGTTACAGCACCAGCTCCAAACCCTGCCTTTGCTCAGGCAGATGATGGCTCACCATCAGCTGCCCATAAATTTGTCACTTCTCCTCTACAGCAAGGAATGATACCTGAGCATAAAAAGGCACAACGTGATCCAGGCATCTCCTCAGCAGGAACGCAGGCGCCTGCAAAGCCTTCCTGCCTCTCCCTCCCCCATTTAATATTGGCTTCCCAGAAATGATAAAGTCAGGAAATTAATATCCTCTCCAAACCTTCACAGAGGCCAAAAAAGCTGCATCAAACCCTGGCATGAAGGCCACGGTCGAAAGCTCTGCTGATCGAAGGAGCTAGAGTTTTCTACAGCTGGTGAGAAGCCCATGGGGTAATGACAAACACCTGGCTGGGGAGTGCAGAGGAGACTCCTCTCCCCTGGGAAGGGGAGGTTGGCACGGGTTGTCCGCTTTCCACCCCAAGCGACAGGTTCTCCACACACCTTCTGTAGCACACAGGACCGAGGAGACACAGCCCGCACAGCTACCCGGGGGGAGAGGTCAAGAAAGATAAAAACCAGACGCCGTGTAAACAACTAGCAGCAAAGTAGAAAACATCACAGTAGGGGCACCCTAAAAATCTTCATAGAGTGAGATGGTTTTGTGCACGTGATGGACGTGATCCTACCCTCTGCGCAAGAAACGCCCCAAGGAAAACTTCTAACACCAACATTTCTCTGTCTAATCTGCATTTTCTAGGGGCTCTAATCAAGGTGACGGCAGTCAGGTGTCCACCAACACCTCGGAACATTTCTTGTTGACTTTTGAGCCGTAACATGAGACAGAGCAAGCTGGCCATTTATTTCTGTGGCCCAAACAAACGCAGCAGCTGGTCCATGCTAACGCCCAGGACCTGCAGTCAGCCTTTAACATCAGCAGTTCTGGCAATAGCTGAGCAGAAGACACACAGGGTTTCCTCCACTTCATGGCTTTCAAGCAGGTCTCAGAGGAGAAACTTAGGGGTCAGCAGGTGGGGGCATCTGAGCCACCCATCAGGGGAGGTCCCAGGCTGCTCCAGGGCACCTTAGATTAAGATTAGATTAAGATTACCAGGTGCTTTAGGTACAACTCTGGAAGATCTGAGCCGAGACCTGCACAGAGGAGAGAGGAACAGACAGTTCCCCCCTTCAAATATGTAAAGGAAGAACAAGCATCAGCTGCACCGAGGAAGATTTAGGTTTCAGACAAGCTTTTCTAGCGGTCAAACAAGAAAGCCCTAGAGCAGATTGCCATGAAGAACCAAGGGCATTTCCATCCCTGTAGTTTTTTTCAGAGGAATGTAGACAAATACCCACTACCACTAACAACTTTGAATTTTTTCTGCGTAAGGTCGCCACATTCTGTGACTCTGTCAGACAAAGACAAATGGTTATTTTAAAAGGAAAGGCTGATCCCCACCTGTGCTTCAGAAGAACTCCCAACACCTATGAGATAAGAGTGCTAGACACTCCTTTCTTCTCTCTAGAGAAGGTCCTGGCAGTGTTACTTTCTGAGGATAAAAAGTTTGCAAGGGTGGGTCAACATCTTCCCTGAGCAGCATCATGGACCAGCAGAGCAAGCACTGCCCGTGTCAGCAGCGTGGAGATTTGGGCTGCCATCCACCAG
>NW_015091042.1:5184140-5191408 GCF_001431845.1 Calidris pugnax
GGGGGGTGGAGAACCCCATAAATTTCCCCACTTGACCACAAAACCTCGTTATAATACAGATAATGATTAAAAATTGTTAAAAATATTAATTATCGTTGAGTATTTGGGGTGGTTTTTAATTGTGTCCCCCAAAAAATAAATCAGCGCTTCAGAGAAATATCCCATCTCTTGCGGGGGGGAAAAAAACCCAACAAAAAAACCCAACAAAAAAAAAACTCCCCATCCCCTAAATTGACAATAAATTAATTAAGTAGGAAAATAAATGGGGAGTTAAGAAAGGTGGGACAAAACCTGAGGATGTGCCTCTGTTCCTCACCTCCCCCCCCTTCTCTTTTTGAGGGCATTCTGGCAGTTTTCAGGGGGCAACTGAGGTGGGGGGTGTCCTACTGGAAATTTGGGGGGTTGGGGATGATTCGTATCCCGCCAGGTGTGGGATATCTCATGTGCAAGAACTTCTGCTGTGTCAAAGGCCACCCCATGGTGTCTAAGCTGGTGGACCACAGACATACGGTATCTCAGGGGCATCTTTGAACAGCAGGAGCACCTTGAAAAGGCTGCCCAGAGAGGTGGTGGAGTCTCCTTCTCTGGAGACATTCCACACCCACCTGGACACGTTCCTGTGCAACCTGCTCTGGGTGGACCTGCTTTGGCAGGGGGTTGGACTAGATGATCTCCAGAGGTCCCTTCCAACCCTAAGTGATTCTGTGAAAGCATCATTCTTGGGGTCTACTGGTTTGTGGCGGAGGTAAGTCCCCACAACGGGGATGTCTCTGCTACTCAAACAGTGACTCCAGTAGGGAAATGGCAGATGCCCAAAGCCCAGCCACCTCACTGGATGCTGAAGAGTCTTAAGAGTCATAAAATCATAGAATTGCCCGGGTTGGGAGGGACCTTTCAGATCATCAAATCCAACCATCAAGTCAACACTGATAAAACCCATCACTAAACCATCTCTAAGCACCACATCTGCCCAGCTTTTAAATGCCTCCAGGGATGGCGATTCCACCAAAGCCCTGGTGAGCTGTCTCACAAGGTCCAGGTGTTCCAGTCTGGATCCAGCACTCCACGGACACTGCTCAGACAAGACGTTATGGTCCGAGGCTGCAGCAACAGTTACGGGTCCCTCACCTATCTTCATGCCGTTCCACAGACTCAGCATGAAGCAAAGACATTACAGATGGTGAGCAGAGGAGGGCTGAGGAGTGGACAAGCCCAGTGGGAGGTTCTTGGGGTGAATGTGGACACCACAATCTCCCCGTGCTCCATCAATCCTCCCTCTTCCCTTCACCAACTGCATACTTCCAAGCTCCTACAGCAGGACCTTCGAGCAGTGTTTCTTGTTACAGCACCAGCTCCAAACCCTGCCTTTGCTCAGGCAGATGATGGCTCACCATCAGCTGCCCATAAATTTGTCACTTCTCCTCTCCTCTACAGCAAGGAATGATACCTGAGCATAAAAAGGCACAACGTGATCCAGGCATCTCCTCAGCAGGAACGCAGGCGCCTGCAAAGCCTTCCTGCCTCTCCCTCCCCCATTTAATATTGGCTTCCCAGAAATGATAAAGTCAGGAAATTAATATCCTCTCCAAACCTTCACAGAGGCCAAAAAAGCTGCATCAAACCCTGGCATGAAGGCCACGGTCGAAAGCTCTGCTGATCGAAGGAGCTAGAGTTTTCTACAGCTGGTGAGAAGCCCATGGGGTAATGACAAACACCTGGCTGGGGAGTGCAGAGGAGACTCCTCTCCCCTGGGAAGGGGAGGTTGGCACGGGTTGTCCGCTTTCCACCCCAAGCGACAGGTTCTCCACACACCTTCTGTAGCACACAGGACCGAGGAGACACAGCCCGCACAGCTACCCAGGGGGAGAGGTCAAGAAAGATAAAAACCAGACGCCGTGTAAACAACTAGCAGCAAAGTAGAAAACATCACAGTAGGGGCACCCTAAAAATCTTCATAGAGTGAGATGGTTTTGTGCACGTGATGGACGTGATCCTACCCTCTGCGCAAGAAACGCCCCAAGGAAAACTTCTAACACCAACATTTCTCTGTCTAATCTGCATTTTCTAGGGGCTCTAATCAAGGTGATGGCAGACAGGTGTCCACCAACACCTCGGAACATTTCTTGTTGACTTTTGAGCCGTAACATGAGACAGAGCAAGCTGGCCATTTATTTCTGTGGCCCAAACAAACGCAGCAGCTGGTCCATGCTAACGCCCAGGACCTGCAGTCAGCCTTTAACATCAGCAGCTCTGGCAATAGCTGAGCAGAAGACACACAGGGTTTCCTCCACTTCATGGCTTTCAAGCAGGTCTCAGAGGAGAAACTTAGGGGTCAGCAGGTGGGGGCATCTGAGCCACCCATCAGGGGAGGTCCCAGGCTGCTCCAGGGCACCTTAGATTAAGATTAGATTAAGATTACCAGGTGCTTTAGGTACAACTCTGGAAGATCTGAGCCAAGACCTGCACAGAGGAGAGAGGAACAGACAGTTCCCCCCTTCAAATATGTAAAGGAAGAACAAGCATCAGCTGCACCGAGGAAGATTTAGGTTTCAGACAAGCTTTTCTAGCGGTCAAACAAGAAAGCCCTAGAGCAGATTGCCATGAAGAACCAAGGGCATTTCCATCCCTGTAGTTTTTTTCAGAGGAATGTAGACAAATACCCACTACCACTAACAACTTTGAATTTTTTCTGCTTTTCTAGCGGTCAAACAAGAAAGCCCTAGAGCAGATTGCCATGAAGAACCAAGGGCATTTCCATCCCTGTAGTTTTTTTCAGAGGAATGTAGACAAATACCCACTACCACTAACAACTTTGAATTTTTTCTGCGTAAGGTCGCCACATTCTGTGACTCTGTCAGACAAAGACAAATGGTTATTTTAAAAGGAAAGGCTGATCCCCACCTGTGCTTCAGAAGAACTCCCAACACCTATGAGATAAGAGTGCTAGACACTCCTTTCTTCTCTCTAGAGAAGGTCCTGGCAGTGTTACTTTCTGAGGATAAAAAGTTTGCAAGGGTGGGTCAACATCTTCCCTGAGCAGCATCATGGACCAGCAGAGCAAGCACTGCCCGTGTCAGCAGCGTGGAGATTTGGGCTGCCATCCACCAGGGACAAAGTTTCAAATACATAAAGGAAGAACAAGCATCAGCTGTACCGAGGAAGATTTAGGTTTCAGACAAGCTTTTCTAGCAGTCAAACAAGAAAGCCCTAGAGCAGATTGCCATGAAGAACCAAGGGCATTTCCATCCCTGTAGTTTTTTTTAAGAGGAATGTAGACAAATATCCACTACCACTAACAACTTTGATTTTTTCTGTGTAAGGTTGCCACATTCTGTGACTCTGTCAGACAAAGACAAATGGTTATTTTAAAAGGAAAGGCTGATCCCCACCTGTGCTTCAGAAGAACTCCCAACACCTATGAGATAAGAGTGCTAGACACTCCTTTCTTCTCTCTAGAGAAGGTCCTGGCAGTGTTACTTTCTGAGGATAAAAAGTTTGCAAGGGTGGGTCAACATCTTCCCTGAGCAGCATCATGGACCAGCAGAGCAAGCACTGCCCGTGTCAGCAGCGTGGAGATTTGGGCTGCCATCCACCAGGGACAAAGTCTTTGGACCACATGGAAACTCTTTGGTAAGCTCTTTCAGGGTGGCACCTTATGTTGGACAGCCCAACCCCTCCTGCATGTATAAGCTCTGTTATAGGCATGGATGGGCACACAAGAGAAAATCCCACAGATTTGAAGAAGAAAGAAGAAAGGAGCAAAACAAATTGTGGTTCCTTAATTGTGCAATTAGAATGAGCCCGTGAGGGAGTTCAGAGGAGTCTATTACTATTATCCACACGTGAACAGAAAAGTTCCCCTGCGACAGCAGACTCCTTCTGGATGTCCACTCCCTGACACGAGAGCTCCTCGACCCTTCTAGAAATGGCTCTCGGTAACAAACACAGCATTTTGCAACCGGCAGCCAAAGTGGCACACGCAGAGTTTGGAAGATCAGGGTTTGGAAGATCAGCTCGTGTCATCTTGATTGGCAGGTGCCTCATCAGTGCAAATAAGGAAGATAAAAAGCCCTGGGAAAGTATCTTTTTCATCTGAGCTGGTAAAAGAGTCAGTGAAGTTTCACACCGGCAGCGCAACCCGTGACGCCAACGGTTAACTACCTGCAAACAAAACCATCTATATCCATCACTGTCAGAGGAAACCTTTTCCTTTGCAGAATCCCCTCCTGCCCGACAAACAAAATCCACTCTCTTTCCAAGCCTTGCTGAGCAAGAACATGCACGGTGCTTTCTGAGCAGCATCCGTGAGCAGAGCTACATGGGAGCTACTTAGCACTGATGGAATATCCCCGCACACAACATGTCCCGGGGCCAAAACACACATACAGGTTTGATAGTTTTTCCACAAGACCTGCTTCTTCCCTCTTGACAATGCTTGGGTCCATCAAATCTTCCAACAAAGTGACTGAGGCACCCCCCCCTCCTTGGATCCCCTCCCACTGCTGACCCCTCAGCTCTCTCTGGGTTTACAAGCAGAGATTTCCTTTCCTGCTCTTCACTCCCTGAACACGGAAAGGTATTTCTTCCTCCACGTACATCATCACTTCAAAAGCAGATGGAGCCCTGGAGAGCATCTCTCAGCCCAAAGCATTCTCCTTCCTCTTCCCCCTGTATTTCCCATCTCCCTCATTTCTGCTTATTTCATTGCTTCCTTGTTGGTAGGAACCAGCCCCTAATGCTGGTGTAACCCCATGTGCTGAGCATCCCTTCCTGTTGGGACCACAGGGAGCTCTGCAGAGCCATCACCATCCCTCTGCTTCACCACACACCATCATTTACTCCATTAGCACCATCATGGGCTTCCCACCCTTCCCCATCCCCTCTTGTCCAATTCCTCCATCTGGTTTTTATCTATCAGTCCATTGCTCTTGACTCCCCTCATCACTCCTAGAGCTGACCCCTCTTAGGACATCCTTTCTCCACCAGCTTGACCGCTCTCATTGACAAATCCAGGCAATAAAATGACTATCCATCCCTGCTCTCTCTTTCATCACCCATTTTAGTCTCTCCTGCAGTAAAGCTGGGGGCAGGTCCTTCATTTTTATCAAGTTTATTGCGCTGCCACCCAGGAAACACCTCACTTGAGGTGAAATGATTCGGTGCCCAAAAGGAATTTGTAAGGGCGCTGACATGCACGTGCTTAAACGTGTCCAGGGGCTCTGAAATGGGCTGTCCTTAAACTTTGTGAGGAAAAACGAGCTACTTCTGGGGTATTTTTGAGGTGTAGTCAGAGAGAAGTGGGGGAGCAGATGGGATGGCAGGAAGAAGAATCTGTCTTAGTTAAAAGTATGAATTTCGGCTTGACCACTGGCTGCCAAGCTGAGGCACGTGAAACCGAATGTTTCATTAATTCACTAAAAATCTGTTTTCAGGGTTCATGGGGGAGTCAGTTGTGCTCAGAAAGCATCGTGTAAAGCTGGTTGTTGTGGTGATCTCTGCCGCAGGGTTAAGCCAGGGCAGGGGGGTGGGACATGGGAACACCTTTGGAAAAGCATCTCTCGAGCTCAAAATTCTGAACGGTGAATCCTTTGGTCCTTCCAAAGAATTTTTTGTTGTAGGAAAAAAAAATATCTGTCTTAAATATTTTTTTTTTCTCTTCCCCCAGTAAGGATGGATCTGGGAAAGCAAGAACATTTCTCCCAGCAAATTTGGGGTAGTTGCATTTACCCGTTTCCTCACAGACATCCTTTAGAGAGGCTGGAAGCACACGCTCCAGAGTTCAGGCTGTTTCATGACTGCGGGCAGAAGTTAATGAATCTGTCAAACTAACAGAGACGCTGCTTCATGGAAAATTACCTTGGAGAAGTTTCCTAATCATGGGATTTCTGTACACAGAATCATCTGTAGTAACATCTTCACCCAAACCACACACCTGGCTATGGCAGGTATTTCCCTTCGTTAGGCGAGCGATACTCAAAATTAGGTTCATCTTGCATCTCACTCTTTAGATCACCAAACGCAGGAACAGCAATTTCCTTTTTCTTTATGTATTTCACCATACACATCATAAAAAAATGTTTCAGATTCTGACAAAAGTGGGCGTTTGATCACCTTCTGATAGAGAGATAAACACAGAATAAAATTCTCAACAAAAACCAGCTTTCAGCCAAGCAATTCAAACTATTAAAAAATGATTCTGCGGTGTCCAAATGCAGAACTTAAATAACCAAACAGCAGCTCTTCAACATTTTATCATAAAAGCTTCCAATTCTTGCAGGTAAATGGGTGTCTGTCTCTGGAAAACCACCAGATCTCTTTTAAAAACAAACAGCGGGTAACGCTTGCTAATTCATCTGCCAACTTCTGGCCAGGCATTAGAAAGGAAATGAGAAAATTTCCATCCCATTCCTGCAGCTACTCCTCTCTAGTGAAGCAAGAAAAGCTTGATGCTGAGAACATAATCCAAGGGTAGCACATGCCATTTTTCTCAGTGCAATAAAGCAAAACAGCTAAACCAAGACTACAGCGATTGAGAATGAAAAAAAGGGAGCACCACACCTGTAGCAGCCCAGAAAACCACCACGTCTTCTCTAGTGCTTTAGTATATCAGGCAACTCCCACATTTCTGAGACAAACCTCTGGGAAATGAGGACGAGCAGCCCCAGAAGTTTCCTCGATTTCAGTATCGCACAACGTTCCCAGCCATGTTTGGAAGCTTCTCAGAAAAAGTTAACTGTGGCTTTCAAAACTTTTCAGAAACCAAGTCAAAGCTTGCGACACGCAGCCCTCAGGAAAAAAAATAATAATTCCCAGCATGGTGCCCAACTGGAGAGTGTTTTTCTGCATTCATCAGCTTGTTAGACAGAACTACTAGAGACTGGACTTTCTGGCTAGGGCTTAAGTCTATGCTTTGGTGAACTGGAATCTATCAAGGCACCTACTGCATCATATTTAGATTAGATTTTAGGAAGAAATTCTCTCCTGTGAGTGTGGTGAGACACTGGAGCAGGTTGCCCAGAGAAGCTGTGGCTGTCCCATCCCTGGAGGGGTTCAAGGCCAGGCTGGATGGGGCTTGGAGCTTCCAAGTCTAGTGGGAGGTGTCCCTGCCCAGGGCAGGGGGTTGGAACTGGATGATCTTTAACATCCCTTGCAACCCAAACCATTCTATGATCCTATGATTCTACAAGGGAAAACATGTCCCTCAATATTAGAAGACTTTATTTCTAAGTGAAGATTGTTTTGTAATAGAAATTCCCTCTCCTCCCCCC